>NW_027441374.1:5000-47590 GCF_949628215.1 Phalacrocorax aristotelis | reverse complement strand
TTTTCCAGTCCATATAAGGATATATTGGTCCTTTCCATATAAGGCTATATTGGTCCTGTCCATATAAGGCTATATTTTTCCAGTCCATATAAGGCTATATTGGTCCTGTCCATATAAGGCTATATTTTTCCAGTCCATATAAGGCTATATTGGTCCTGTCCATATAAGGCTATATTTTTCCAGTCCATATAAGGCTATTTTGGTCCTTTCCATATAAGGCTATATTGGTCCTGTCCATATAAGGCTATATTTTTCCAGTCCATATAAGGCTATATTGGTCCTGTCCATATAAGGCTATATTTTTCCAGTCCATATAAGGCTATATTGGTCCTGTCCATATAAGGCTATATTTTTCCAGTCCATATAAGGCTATATTGGTCCTGTCCATATAAGGCTATATTGGTCCTGTCCATATAAGGCTATATAAGGCTATATTTTTCCAGTCCATATAAGGCTATATTGGTCCTGTCCATATAAGGCTATATTTTTCCAGTCCATATAAGGCTATATTGGTCCTGTCCTTATAAGGCTATATTTTTTCCAGTCCATATAAGGCTATATTGGTCCTGTCCATATAAGGCTATATTTTTCCAGTCCATATAAGGCTATATTGGTCCTGTCCATATAAGGCTATATTTTTCCAGTCCATATAAGGCTATATTGGTCCTGTCCTTATAAGGCTATATTTTTTCCAGTCCATATAAGGCTATATTGGTCCTGTCCATATAAGGCTATATTTTTCCACTCCATATAAGGCAATATTGGTCCTGTCCATATAAGGCTATATTTTTCCAGTCCATATAAGGCTATATTGGTCCTGTCCATATAAGGCTATATTTTTCCACTCCATATAAGGCAATATTGGTCCTGTCCATATAAGGCTATATTTTTCCAGTCCATATAAGGCTATATTGGTCCTGTCCATATAAGGCTATATTTTTCCAGTCCATATAAGGCTATATTGGTCCTGTCCATATAAGGCTATATTTTTCCAGTCCATATAAGGCTATATTGGTCCTGTCCATATAAGGCTATATTTTTCCAGTCCATATAAGGCTATATTGGTCCTGTCCATATAAGGCTATATTTTTCCAGTCCATATAAGGCTATATTGGTCCTGTCCATATAAGGCTATATTTTTCCAGTCCATATAAGGCTATATTGGTCCTGTCCATATAAGGCTATATTTTTCCAGTCCATATAAGGCTATATTGGTCCTGTCCATATAAGGCTATATTTTTCCAGTCCATATAAGGCTATATTGGTCCGGTCCATTTAAGGCTATATTTTTCCAGTCCATATAAGGCTATATTGGTCCGGTCCATATAAGGCTATATTGGTCCTGTCCATATAAGGCTATATTGGTCCTGTCCATATAAGGCTATATTTTTCCAGTCCATATAAGGCTATATTGGTCCTGTCCATATAAGGCTATATTTTTCCAGTCCATATAAGGCTATATTGGTCCTATCCATATAAGGCTATATTTTTCCAGTCCATATAAGGCTATATTGGTCCTGACCATATAAGGCTATATTTTTCCAGTCCATATAAGGCTATATTGGTCCTTTCCATATAAGGCCATATTGGTCCTGTCCATATAAGGCTATATAAGGCTATATTTTTCCAGTCCATATAAGGCTATATTGGTCCTGTCCATATAAGGCTATATTTTTCCAGTCCATATAAGGCTATATTGGTCCTGTCCTTATAAGGCTATATTTTTCCAGTCCATATAAGGCTATATTGGTCCTGTCCATATAAGGCTATATTTTTCCAGTCCATATAAGGCAATATTGGTCCTGTCCATATAAGGCTATATTTTTCCAGTCCATATAAGGCTATATTGGTCCTTTCCATATAAGGCTATATTTTTCCACTCCATATAAGGCAATATTGGTCCTGTCCATATAAGGCTATATTTTTCCAGTCCATATAAGGCTATATTGGTCCTGTCCATATAAGGCTATATTTTTCCAGTCCATATAAGGCTATATTGGTCCTGTCCATATAAGGCTATATTTTTCCAGTCCATATAAGGCTATATTGGTCCTGTCCATATAAGGCTATATTTTTCCAGTCCATATAAGGCTATATTGGTCCTGTCCATATAAGGCTATATTTTTCCAGTCCATATAAGGCTATATTGGTCCTTTCCATATAAGGCTATATTGGTCCTGTCCATATAAGGCTATATTTTTCCAGTCCATATAAGGCTATATTGGTCCTTTCCATATAAGGCTATATTTTTCCAGTCCATATATGGATATATTGGTCCTTTCCATATAAGGCTATATTTTTCCAGTCCATATAAGGCTATATTGGTCCTGTCCATATAAGGCTATATTTTTCCAGTCCATATAAGGCTATATTGGTCCTTTCCATATAAGGCTATATTGGTCCTGTCCATATAAGGCTATATTTTTCCAGTCCATATAAGGCTATATTGGTCCTTTCCATATAAGGCTATATTGGTCCTGTCCATATAAGGCTATATTTTTCCAGTCCATATAAGGCTATATTGGTCCTGTCCATATAAGGCTATATTTTTCCAGTCCATATAAGGCTATATTGGTCCTGTCCATATAAGGCTATATTGGTCCTGTCCATATAAGGCTATATTTTTCCAGTCCATATAAGGCTATATTGGTCCTGTCCATATAAGGCTATATTTTTCCAGTCCATATAAGGCTATATTGGTCCTGTCCATATAAGGCTATATTTTTCCAGTCCATATAAGGCTATATTGGTCCTGTCCATATAAGGCTATATTTTTCCAGTCCATATAAGGCTATATTGGTCCTGTCCATATAAGGCTATATTTTTCCAGTCCATATAAGGCTATATTGGTCCTTTCCATATAAGGCTATATTGGTCCTGTCCATATAAGGCTATATTTTTCCAGTCCATGTAAGGCTATATTGGTCCTGTCCATATAAGGCTATATTTTTCCAGTCCATATAAGGCTATATTGGTCCTGTCCATATAAGGCTATATTTTTCCAGTCCATATAAGGCTATATTTTTCCAGTCCATATAAGGCTATATTGGTCCTGTCCATATAAGGCTATATTTTTCCAGTCCATATAAGGCTATATTGGTCCTGTCCATATAAGGCTATATTTTTCCAGTCCATATAAGGCTATATTGGTCCTTTCCATATAAGGCTATATTGGTCCTGTCCATATAAGGCTATATTTTTCCAGTCCATATAAGGCTATATTGGTCCTGTCCATATAAGGCTATATTTTTCCAGTCCATATAAGGCTATATTGGTCCTGTCCATATAAGGCTATATTTTTCCAGTCCATATAAGGCTATATTGTCCTGTCCATATAAGGCTATATTTTTCCAGTCCATATAAGGCTATATTTTTCCAGTCCATATAAGGCTATATTGGTCCTGTCCATATAAGGCTATATTTTTCCAGTCCATATAAGGCTATATTGGTCCTGTCCATATAAGGCTATATTTTTCCAGTCCATATAAGGCTATATTGGTCCTGTCCATATAAGGCTATATTTTTCCAGTCCATATAAGGCTATATTGGTCCTGTCCATATAAGGCTATATTGGTCCTGTCCATATAAGGCTATATTTTTCCCGTCCATATAAGGCTATATTGGTCCTGTCCATATAAGGCTATATTTTTCCAGTCCATATAAGGCTATATTGGTCCTTTCCATATAAGGCTATATTGGTCCTGTCCATATAAGGCTATATTTTTCCAGTCCATATAAGGCTATATTGGTCCTGTCCATATAAGGCTATATTGGTCCTGTCCATATAAGGCTATATTGGTCCAGTCCATATAAGGCTATATTGGTCCAGTCCATATAAGGCTATATTGGTCCTGTCCATATAAGGCTATATTTTTCCAGTCCATATAAGGCTATATTGGTCCTGTCCATATAAGGCTATATTTTTCCTGTCCATATAAGGCTATATTGGTCCTGTCCATATAAGGCTATATTTTTCCAGTCCATATAAGGCTATATTTTTCCAGTCCATATAAGGCTATATTGGTCCTGTCCATATAAGGCTATATTTTTCCAGTCCATATAAGGCTATATTGGTCCTGTCCATATAAGGCTATATTTTTCCAGTCCATATAAGGCTATATTGGTCCTGTCCATATAAGGCTATATTTTTCCAGTCCATATAAGGCTATATTGGTCCTGTCCATATAAGGCTATATTTTTCCAGTCCATATAAGGCTATATTGGTCCTGTCCATATAAGGCTATATTTTTCCAGTCCATATAAGGCTATATTGGTCCTGTCCATATAAGGCTATATTTTTCCAGTCCATATAAGGCTATATTGGTCCTGTCCATATAAGGCTATATTTTTCCAGTCCATATAAGGCTATATTGGTCCTGTCCATATAAGGCTATATTGGTCCTGTCCATATAAGGCTATATTTTTCCAGTCCATATAAGGCTATATTGGTCCTGTCCATATAAGGCTATATTTTTCCACTCCATATAAGGCAATATTGGTCCTGTCCATATAAGGCTATATTTTTCCAGTCCATATAAGGCTATATTGGTCCTGTCCATATAAGGCTATATTTTTCCAGTCCATATAAGGCTATATTGGTCCTGTCCATATAAGGCTATATTTTCCCAGTCCATATAAGGCTATATTGGTCCTGTCCATATAAGGCTATATTTTTCCAGTCCATATAAGGCTATATTGGTCCTGTCCATATAAGGCTATATTTTTCCAGTCCATATAAGGCTATATTGGTCCTGTCCATATAAGGCTATATTTTTCCAGGCCATATAAGGCTATATTGGTCCTGTCCATATAAGGCTATATTTTTCCAGTCCATATAAGGCTATATTGGTCCTGTCCATATAAGGCTATATTGGTCCTGTCCATATAAGGCTATATTTTTCCAGTCCATATAAGGCTATATTGGTCCTGTCCATATAAGGCTATATTGGTCCTGTCCATATAAGGCTATATTTTTCCAGTCCATATAAGGCTATATTGGTCCTGTCCATATAAGGCTATATTTTTCCAGTCCATATAAGGCTATATTGGTCCTGTCCATATAAGGCTATATTTTTCCAGTCCATATAAGGCTATATTGGTCCTGTCCATATAAGGCTATATTTTTCCAGTCCATATAAGGCTATATTGGTCCTGTCCATATAAGGCGATATTTTTCCAGTCCATATAAGGCTATATTGGTCCTGTCCATATAAGGCTATATTTTTCCAGTCCATATAAGGCTATATTGGTCCTGTCCATATAAGGCTATATTTTTCCAGTCCATATAAGGCTATATTGGTCCTGTCCATATAAGGCTATATTTTTCCAGTCCATATAAGGCTATATTGGTCCTGTCCATATAAGGCTATATTTTTCCAGTCCATATAAGGCTATATTGGTCCTGTCCATATAAGGCTATATTTTTCCAGTCCATATAAGGCTATATTGGTCCTGTCCATATAAGGCTATATTTTTCCAGTCCATATAAGGCTATATTGGTCCTTTCCATATAAGGCTATATTGGTCCTGTCCATATAAGGCTATATTTTTCCAGTCCATATAAGGCTATATTGGTCCTGTCCATATAAGGCTATATTTTTCCAGTCCATATAAGGCTATATTGGTCCTGTCCATATAAGGCTATATTTTTCCAGTCCATATAAGGCTATATTGGTCCTGTCCATATAAGGCTATATTTTTCCAGTCCATATAAGGCTATATTGGTCCTTTCCATATAAGGCTATATTGGTCCTGTCCATATAAGGCTATATTTTTCCAGTCCATATAAGGCTATATTGGTCCTGTCCATATAAGGCTATATTTTTCCAGTCCATATAAGGCTATATTGGTCCTGTCCATATAAGGCTATATTTTTCCAGTCCATATAAGGCTATATTGGTCCTGTCCATATAAGGCTATATTTTTCCAGTCCATATAAGGCTATATTGGTCCTGTCCATATAAGGCTATATTTTTCCAGTCCATATAAGGCTATATTGGTCCTTTCCATATAAGGCTATATTGGTCCTGTCCATATAAGGCTATATTTTTCCAGTCCATATAAGGCTATATTGGTCCTGTCCATATAAGGCTATATTTTTCCAGTCCATATAAGGCTATATTGGTCCTGTCCATATAAGGCTATATTGGTCCTGTCCATATAAGGCTATATTTTTGCAGTCCATATAAGGCTATATTGGTCCTTTCCATATAAGGCTATATTGGTCCTGTCCATATAAGGCTATATTGGTCCTGTCCATATAAGGCTATATTTTTCCAGTCCATATAAGGCTATATTGGTCCTGTCCATATAAGGCTATATTGGTCCTGTCCATATAAGGCTATATTTTTCCAGTCCATATAAGGCTATATTGGTCCTGTCCATATAAGGCTATATTTTTCCAGTCCATATAAGGCTATATTGGTCCTGTCCATATAAGGCTATATTTTTCCAGTCCATATAAGGCTATATTGGTCCTGTCCATATAAGGCTATATTTTTCCAGTCCATATAAGGCTATATTGGTCCTGTCCATATAAGGCTATATTTTTCCAGTCCATATAAGGCTATATTGGTCCGGTCCATTTAAGGCTATATTTTTCCAGTCCATATAAGGCTATATTGGTCCGGTCCATATAAGGCTATATTGGTCCTGTCCATATAAGGCTATATTGGTCCTGTCCATATAAGGCTATATTTTTCCAGTCCATATAAGGCTATATTGGTCCTGTCCATATAAGGCTATATTTTTCCAGTCCATATAAGGCTATATTGGTCCTATCCATATAAGGCTATATTTTTCCAGTCCATATAAGGCTATATTGGTCCTGACCATATAAGGCTATATTTTTCCAGTCCATATAAGGCTATATTGGTCCTTTCCATATAAGGCCATATTGGTCCTGTCCATATAAGGCTATATAAGGCTATATTTTTCCAGTCCATATAAGGCTATATTGGTCCTGTCCATATAAGGCTATATTTTTCCAGTCCATATAAGGCTATATTGGTCCTGTCCTTATAAGGCTATATTTTTCCAGTCCATATAAGGCTATATTGGTCCTGTCCATATAAGGCTATATTTTTCCAGTCCATATAAGGCAATATTGGTCCTGTCCATATAAGGCTATATTTTTCCAGTCCATATAAGGCTATATTGGTCCTTTCCATATAAGGCTATATTTTTCCACTCCATATAAGGCAATATTGGTCCTGTCCATATAAGGCTATATTTTTCCAGTCCATATAAGGCTATATTGGTCCTGTCCATATAAGGCTATATTTTTCCAGTCCATATAAGGCTATATTGGTCCTGTCCATATAAGGCTATATTTTTCCAGTCCATATAAGGCTATATTGGTCCTGTCCATATAAGGCTATATTTTTCCAGTCCATATAAGGCTATATTGGTCCTGTCCATATAAGGCTATATTTTTCCAGTCCATATAAGGCTATATTGGTCCTGTCCATATAAGGCTATATTTTTCCAGTCCATATAAGGCTATATTGGTCCTGTCCATATAAGGCTATATTTTTCCAGTCCATATAAGGCTATATTGGTCCTTTCCATATAAGGCTATATTGGTCCTGTCCATATAAGGCTATATTTTTCCAGTCCATATAAGGCTATATTGGTCCTTTCCATATAAGGCTATATTTTTCCAGTCCATATATGGATATATTGGTCCTTTCCATATAAGGCTATATTTTTCCAGTCCATATAAGGCTATATTGGTCCTGTCCATATAAGGCTATATTTTTCCAGTCCATATAAGGCTATATTGGTCCTTTCCATATAAGGCTATATTGGTCCTGTCCATATAAGGCTATATTTTTCCAGTCCATATAAGGCTATATTGGTCCTTTCCATATAAGGCTATATTGGTCCTGTCCATATAAGGCTATATTTTTCCAGTCCATATAAGGCTATATTGGTCCTGTCCATATAAGGCTATATTTTTCCAGTCCATATAAGGCTATATTGGTCCTGTCCATATAAGGCTATATTGGTCCTGTCCATATAAGGCTATATTTTTCCAGTCCATATAAGGCTATATTGGTCCTGTCCATATAAGGCTATATTTTTCCAGTCCATATAAGGCTATATTGGTCCTGTCCATATAAGGCTATATTTTTCCAGTCCATATAAGGCTATATTGGTCCTGTCCATATAAGGCTATATTTTTCCAGTCCATATAAGGCTATATTGGTCCTGTCCATATAAGGCTATATTTTTCCAGTCCATATAAGGCTATATTGGTCCTTTCCATATAAGGCTATATTGGTCCTGTCCATATAAGTCTATATTTTTCCAGTCCATGTAAGGCTATATTGGTCCTGTCCATATAAGGCTATATTTTTCCAGTCCATATAAGGCTATATTGGTCCTGTCCATATAAGGCTATATTTTTCCAGTCCATATAAGGCTATATTTTTCCAGTCCATATAAGGCTATATTGGTCCTGTCCATATAAGGCTATATTTTTCCAGTCCATATAAGGCTATATTGGTCCTGTCCATATAAGGCTATATTTTTCCAGTCCATATAAGGCTATATTGGTCCTTTCCATATAAGGCTATATTGGTCCTGTCCATATAAGGCTATATTTTTCCAGTCCATATAAGTCTATATTGGTCCTGTCCATATAAGGCTATATTTTTCCAGTCCATATAAGGCTATATTGGTCCTGTCCATATAAGGCTATATTTTTCCAGTCCATATAAGGCTATATTGTCCTGTCCATATAAGGCTATATTTTTCCAGTCCATATAAGGCTATATTTTTCCAGTCCATATAAGGCTATATTGGTCCTGTCCATATAAGGCTATATTTTTCCAGTCCATATAAGGCTATATTGGTCCTGTCCATATAAGGCTATATTTTTCCAGTCCATATAAGGCTATATTGGTCCTGTCCATATAAGGCTATATTTTTCCAGTCCATATAAGGCTATATTGGTCCTGTCCATATAAGGCTATATTGGTCCTGTCCATATAAGGCTATATTTTTCCCGTCCATATAAGGCTATATTGGTCCTGTCCATATAAGGCTATATTTTTCCAGTCCATATAAGGCTATATTGGTCCTTTCCATATAAGGCTATATTGGTCCTGTCCATATAAGGCTATATTTTTCCAGTCCATATAAGGCTATATTGGTCCTGTCCATATAAGGCTATATTGGTCCAGTCCATATAAGGCTATATTGGTCCTGTCCATATAAGGCTATATTTTTCCAGTCCATATAAGGCTATATTGGTCCTGTCCATATAAGGCTATATTTTTCCTGTCCATATAAGGCTATATTGGTCCTGTCCATATAAGGCTATATTTTTCCAGTCCATATAAGGCTATATTTTTCCAGTCCATATAAGGCTATATTGGTCCTGTCCATATAAGGCTATATTTTTCCAGTCCATATAAGGCTATATTGGTCCTGTCCATATAAGGCTATATTTTTCCAGTCCATATAAGGCTATATTGGTCCTGTCCATATAAGGCTATATTTTTCCAGTCCATATAAGGCTATATTGGTCCTGTCCATATAAGGCTATATTTTTCCAGTCCATATAAGGCTATATTGGTCCTGTCCATATAAGGCTATATTTTTCCACTCCATATAAGGCAATATTGGTCCTGTCCATATAAGGCTATATTTTTCCAGTCCATATAAGGCTATATTGGTCCTGTCCATATAAGGCTATATTTTTCCAGTCCATATAAGGCTATATTGGTCCTGTCCATATAAGGCTATATTTTCCCAGTCCATATAAGGCTATATTGGTCCTGTCCATATAAGGCTATATTTTTCCAGTCCATATAAGGCTATATTGGTCCTGTCCATATAAGGCTATATTTTTCCAGTCCATATAAGGCTATATTGGTCCTGTCCATATAAGGCTATATTTTTCCAGGCCATATAAGGCTATATTGGTCCTGTCCATATAAGGCTATATTTTTCCAGTCCATATAAGGCTATATTGGTCCTGTCCATATAAGGCTATATTGGTCCTGTCCATATAAGGCTATATTTTTCCAGTCCATATAAGGCTATATTGGTCCTGTCCATATAAGGCTATATTGGTCCTGTCCATATAAGGCTATATTTTTCCAGTCCATATAAGGCTATATTGGTCCTGTCCATATAAGGCTATATTTTTCCAGTCCATATAAGGCTATATTGGTCCTGTCCATATAAGGCTATATTTTTCCAGTCCATATAAGGCTATATTGGTCCTGTCCATATAAGGCTATATTTTTCCAGTCCATATAAGGCTATATTGGTCCTGTCCATATAAGGCGATATTTTTCCAGTCCATATAAGGCTATATTGGTCCTGTCCATATAAGGCTATATTTTTCCAGTCCATATAAGGCTATATTGGTCCTGTCCATATAAGGCTATATTTTTCCAGTCCATATAAGGCTATATTGGTCCTGTCCATATAAGGCTATATTTTTCCAGTCCATATAAGGCTATATTGGTCCTGTCCATATAAGGCTATATTTTTCCAGTCCATATAAGGCTATATTGGTCCTGTCCATATAAGGCTATATTTTTCCAGTCCATATAAGGCTATATTGGTCCTGTCCATATAAGGCTATATTTTTCCAGTCCATATAAGGCTATATTGGTCCTGTCCATATAAGGCTATATTTTTCCAGTCAATATAAGGCTATATTGGTCCTGTCCATATAAGGCTATATTTTTCCAGTCCATATAAGGCTATATTGGTCCTTTCCATATAAGGCTATATTGGTCCTGTCCATATAAGGCTATATTTTTCCAGTCCATATAAGGCTATATTGGTCCTGTCCATATAAGGCTATATTTTTCCAGTCCATATAAGGCTATATTGGTCCTGTCCATATAAGGCTATATTTTTCCAGTCCATATAAGGCTATATTGGTCCTGTCCATATAAGGCTATATTTTTCCAGTCCATATAAGGCTATATTGGTCCTGTCCATATAAGGCTATATTTTTCCAGTCCATATAAGGCTATATTGGTCCTGTCCATATAAGGCTATATTTTTCCAGTCCATATAAGGCTATATTGGTCCTGTCCATATAAGGCTATATTGGTCCTGTCCATATAAGGCTATATTTTTCCAGTCCATATAAGGCTATATTTTTCCAGTCCATATAAGGCTATATTGGTCCTGTCCATATAAGGCTATATTGGTCCTGTCCATATAAGGCTATATTGGTCCTGTCCATATAAGGCTATATTTTTCCAGTCCATATAAGGCTATATTGGTCCTGTCCATATAAGGCTATATTTTTCCAGTCCATATAAGGCTATATTGGTCCTGTCCATATAAGGCTATATTTTTGCAGTCCATATAAGGCTATATTGGTCCTTTCCATATAAGGCTATATTGGTCCTGTCCATATAAGGCTATATTGGTCCTGTCCATATAAGGCTATATTTTTCCAGTCCATATAAGGCTATATTTTTCCAGTCCATATAAGGCTATATTGGTCCTGTCCATATAAGGCTATATTTTTCCAGTCCATATAAGGCTATATTGGTCCTGTCCATATAAGGCTATATTTTTCCAGTCCATATAAGGCTATATTGGTCCTGTCCATATAAGGCTATATTTTTCCAGTCCATATAAAGCTATATTGGTCCTTTCCATATAAGGCTATATTGGTCCTGTCCATATAAGGCTATATTTTTCCAGTCCATATAAGGCTATATTGGTCCTGTCCATATAAGGCTATATTTTTCCAGTCCATATAAGGCTATATTGGTCCTGTCCATATAAGGCTATATTTTTCCAGTCCATATAAGGCTATATTGGTCCTGTCCATATAAGGCTATATTTTTCCAGTCCATATAAGGCTATATTGGTCCTGTCCATATAAGGCTATATTTTTCCAGTCCATATAAGGCTATATTGGTCCTGTCCACATAAGGCTATATTTTTCCAGTCCATATAAGGATATATTGGTCCTTTCCATATAAGGCTATATTGGTCCTGTCCATATAAGGCTATATTTTTCCAGTCCATATAAGGCTATATTGGTCCTGTCCATATAAGGCTATATTTTTTCCAGTCAATATAAGGCTATATTGGTCCTGTCCATATAAGGCTATATTTTTCCAGTCCATATAAGGCTATATTGGTCCTTTCCATATAAGGCTATATTGGTCCTGTCCATATAAGGCTATATTTTTCCAGTCCATATAAGGCTATATTGGTCCTGTCCATATAAGGCTATATTTTTCCAGTCCATATAAGGCTATATTGGTCCTGTCCATATAAGGCTATATTTTTCCAGTCCATATAAGGCTATATTGGTCCTGTCCATATAAGGCTATATTTTTCCAGTCCATATAAGGCTATATTGGTCCTGTCCATATAAGGCTATATTTTTCCAGTCCATATAAGGCTATATTGGTCCTGTCCATATAAGGCTATATTTTTCCAGTCCATATAAGGCTATATTGGTCCTTTCCATATAAGGCTATATTGGTCCTGTCCATATAAGGCTATATTGGTCCTTTCCATATAAGGCTATATTTTTCCAGTCCATATAAGGCTATATTGGTCCTGTCCATATAAGGCTATATTTTTCCAGTCCATATAAGGCTATATTGGTCCTATCCATATAAGGCTATATTTTTCCAGTCCATATACGGCTATATTGGTCCTGACCATATAAGGCTATATTTTTCCAGTCCATATAAGGCTATATTGGTCCTTTCCATATAAGGCCATATTGGTCCTGTCCATATAAGGCTATATAAGGCTATATTTTTCCAGTCCATATAAGGCTATATTGGTCCTGTCCATATAAGGCTATATTTTTCCAGTCCATATAAGGCTATATTGGTCCTGTCCTTATAAGGCTATATTTTTTCCAGTCCATATAAGGCTATATTGGTCCTGTCCATATAAGGCTATATTTTTCCACTCCATATAAGGCAATATTGGTCCTGTCCATATAAGGCTATATTTTTCCAGTCCATATAAGGCTATATTGGTCCTGTCCATATAAGGCTATATTTTTCCACTCCATATAAGGCAATATTGGTCCTGTCCATATAAGGCTATATTTTTCCAGTCCATATAAGGCTATATTGGTCCTGTCCATATAAGGCTATATTTTTCCAGTCCATATAAGGCTATATTGGTCCTGTCCATATAAGGCTATATTTTTCCAGTCCATATAAGGCTATATTGGTCCTGTCCATATAAGGCTATATTTTTCCAGTCCATATAAGGCTATATTGGTCCTGTCCATATAAGGCTATATTTTTCCAGTCCATATAAGGCTATATTGGTCCTGTCCATATAAGGCTATATTTTTCCAGTCCATATAAGGCTATATTGGTCCTGTCCATATAAGGCTATATTTTTCCAGTCCATATAAGGCTATATTGGTCCTGTCCATATAAGGCTATATTTTTCCAGTCCATATAAGGCTATATTGGTCCGGTCCATTTAAGGCTATATTTTTCCAGTCCATATAAGGCTATATTGGTCCGGTCCATATAAGGCTATATTGGTCCTGTCCATATAAGGCTATATTGGTCCTGTCCATATAAGGCTATATTTTTCCAGTCCATATAAGGCTATATTGGTCCTGTCCATATAAGGCTATATTTTTCCAGTCCATATAAGGCTATATTGGTCCTATCCATATAAGGCTATATTTTTCCAGTCCATATAAGGCTATATTGGTCCTGACCATATAAGGCTATATTTTTCCAGTCCATATAAGGCTATATTGGTCCTTTCCATATAAGGCCATATTGGTCCTGTCCATATAAGGCTATATAAGGCTATATTTTTCCAGTCCATATAAGGCTATATTGGTCCTGTCCATATAAGGCTATATTTTTCCAGTCCATATAAGGCTATATTGGTCCTGTCCTTATAAGGCTATATTTTTCCAGTCCATATAAGGCTATATTGGTCCTGTCCATATAAGGCTATATTTTTCCAGTCCATATAAGGCAATATTGGTCCTGTCCATATAAGGCTATATTTTTCCAGTCCATATAAGGCTATATTGGTCCTTTCCATATAAGGCTATATTTTTCCACTCCATATAAGGCAATATTGGTCCTGTCCATATAAGGCTATATTTTTCCAGTCCATATAAGGCTATATTGGTCCTGTCCATATAAGGCTATATTTTTCCAGTCCATATAAGGCTATATTGGTCCTGTCCATATAAGGCTATATTTTTCCAGTCCATATAAGGCTATATTGGTCCTGTCCATATAAGGCTATATTTTTCCAGTCCATATAAGGCTATATTGGTCCTGTCCATATAAGGCTATATTTTTCCAGTCCATATAAGGCTATATTGGTCCTGTCCATATAAGGCTATATTTTTCCAGTCCATATAAGGCTATATTGGTCCTGTCCATATAAGGCTATATTTTTCCAGTCCATATAAGGCTATATTGGTCCTTTCCATATAAGGCTATATTGGTCCTGTCCATATAAGGCTATATTTTTCCAGTCCATATAAGGCTATATTGGTCCTTTCCATATAAGGCTATATTTTTCCAGTCCATATATGGATATATTGGTCCTTTCCATATAAGGCTATATTTTTCCAGTCCATATAAGGCTATATTGGTCCTGTCCATATAAGGCTATATTTTTCCAGTCCATATAAGGCTATATTGGTCCTTTCCATATAAGGCTATATTGGTCCTGTCCATATAAGGCTATATTTTTCCAGTCCATATAAGGCTATATTGGTCCTTTCCATATAAGGCTATATTGGTCCTGTCCATATAAGGCTATATTTTTCCAGTCCATATAAGGCTATATTGGTCCTGTCCATATAAGGCTATATTTTTCCAGTCCATATAAGGCTATATTGGTCCTTTCCATATAAGGCTATATTGGTCCTGTCCATATAAGGCTATATTTTTCCAGTCCATGTAAGGCTATATTGGTCCTGTCCATATAAGGCTATATTTTTCCAGTCCATATAAGGCTATATTGGTCCTGTCCATATAAGGCTATATTTTTCCAGTCCATATAAGGCTATATTGGTCCTGTCCATATAAGGCTATATTTTTCCAGTCCATATAAGGCTATATTGGTCCTGTCCATATAAGGCTATATTTTTCCAGTCCATATAAGGCTATATTGGTCCTTTCCATATAAGGCTATATTGGTCCTGTCCATATAAGGCTATATTTTTCCAGTCCATATAAGTCTATATTGGTCCTGTCCATATAAGGCTATATTTTTCCAGTCCATATAAGGCTATATTGGTCCTGTCCATATAAGGCTATATTTTTCCAGTCCATATAAGGCTATATTGTCCTGTCCATATAAGGCTATATTTTTCCAGTCCATATAAGGCTATATTTTTCCAGTCCATATAAGGCTATATTGGTCCTGTCCATATAAGGCTATATTTTTCCAGTCCATATAAGGCTATATTGGTCCTGTCCATATAAGGCTATATTTTTCCAGTCCATATAAGGCTATATTGGTCCTGTCCATATAAGGCT
Source organism: Phalacrocorax aristotelis (assembly GCF_949628215.1). Classification (NCBI taxonomy): domain Eukaryota; kingdom Metazoa; phylum Chordata; class Aves; order Suliformes; family Phalacrocoracidae; genus Phalacrocorax; species Phalacrocorax aristotelis. The sequence goes on along the minus strand of NW_027441374.1, from coordinate 32,093 downwards.
ATATTTTTCCAGTCCATATAAGGCTATATTGGTCCTGTCCATATAAGGCTATATTGGTCCTGTCCATATAAGGCTATATTTTTCCCGTCCATATAAGGCTATATTGGTCCTGTCCATATAAGGCTATATTTTTCCAGTCCATATAAGGCTATATTGGTCCTTTCCATATAAGGCTATATTGGTCCTGTCCATATAAGGCTATATTTTTCCAGTCCATATAAGGCTATATTGGTCCTGTCCATATAAGGCTATATTGGTCCTGTCCATATAAGGCTATATTGGTCCAGTCCATATAAGGCTATATTGGTCCAGTCCATATAAGGCTATATTGGTCCTGTCCATATAAGGCTATATTTTTCCAGTCCATATAAGGCTATATTGGTCCTGTCCATATAAGGCTATATTTTTCCTGTCCATATAAGGCTATATTGGTCCTGTCCATATAAGGCTATATTTTTCCAGTCCATATAAGGCTATATTTTTCCAGTCCATATAAGGCTATATTGGTCCTGTCCATATAAGGCTATATTTTTCCAGTCCATATAAGGCTATATTGGTCCTGTCCATATAAGGCTATATTTTTCCAGTCCATATAAGGCTATATTGGTCCTGTCCATATAAGGCTATATTTTTCCAGTCCATATAAGGCTATATTGGTCCTGTCCATATAAGGCTATATTTTTCCAGTCCATATAAGGCTATATTGGTCCTGTCCATATAAGGCTATATTTTTCCAGTCCATATAAGGCTATATTGGTCCTGTCCATATAAGGCTATATTTTTCCAGTCCATATAAGGCTATATTGGTCCTGTCCATATAAGGCTATATTTTTCCAGTCCATATAAGGCTATATTGGTCCTGTCCATATAAGGCTATATTGGTCCTGTCCATATAAGGCTATATTTTTCCAGTCCATATAAGGCTATATTGGTCCTGTCCATATAAGGCTATATTTTTCCACTCCATATAAGGCAATATTGGTCCTGTCCATATAAGGCTATATTTTTCCAGTCCATATAAGGCTATATTGGTCCTGTCCATATAAGGCTATATTTTTCCAGTCCATATAAGGCTATATTGGTCCTGTCCATATAAGGCTATATTTTTCCAGTCCATATAAGGCTATATTTTTCCAGTCCATATAAGGCTATATTTTTCCAGTCCATATAAGGCTATATTGGTCCTGTCCATATAAGGCTATATTGGTCCTGTCCATATAAGGCTATATTTTTCCAGTCCATATAAGGCTATATTGGTCCTGTCCATATAAGGCTATATTTTTCCAGTCCATATAAGGCTATATTGGTCCTGTCCATATAAGGCTATATTTTTCCAGTCCATATAAGGCTATATTGGTCCTGTCCATATAAGGCTATATTTTTCCAGTCCATATAAGGCTATATTGGTCCTGTCCATATAAGGCTATATTTTTCCAGTCCATATAAGGCTATATTGGTCCTTTCCATATAAGGCTATATTGGTCCTGTCCATATAAGGCTATATTTTTCCAGTCCATGTAAGGCTATATTGGTCCTGTCCATATAAGGCTATATTTTTCCAGTCCATATAAGGCTATATTGGTCCTGTCCATATAAGGCTATATTTTTCCAGTCCATATAAGGCTATATTTTTCCAGTCCATATAAGGCTATATTGGTCCTGTCCATATAAGGCTATATTTTTCCAGTCCATATAAGGCTATATTGGTCCTGTCCATATAAGGCTATATTTTTCCAGTCCATATAAGGCTATATTGGTCCTTTCCATATAAGGCTATATTGGTCCTGTCCATATAAGGCTATATTTTTCCAGTCCATATAAGTCTATATTGGTCCTGTCCATATAAGGCTATATTTTTCCAGTCCATATAAGGCTATATTGGTCCTGTCCATATAAGGCTATATTTTTCCAGTCCATATAAGGCTATATTGTCCTGTCCATATAAGGCTATATTTTTCCAGTCCATATAAGGCTATATTTTTCCAGTCCATATAAGGCTATATTGGTCCTGTCCATATAAGGCTATATTTTTCCAGTCCATATAAGGCTATATTGGTCCTGTCCATATAAGGCTATATTTTTCCAGTCCATATAAGGCTATATTGGTCCTGTCCATATAAGGCTATATTGGTCCTGTCCATATAAGGCTATATTTTTCCCGTCCATATAAGGCTATATTGGTCCTGTCCATATAAGGCTATATTTTTCCAGTCCATATAAGGCTATATTGGTCCTTTCCATATAAGGCTATATTGGTCCTGTCCATATAAGGCTATATTTTTCCAGTCCATATAAGGCTATATTGGTCCTGTCCATATAAGGCTATATTGGTCCTGTCCATATAAGGCTATATTGGTCCAGTCCATATAAGGCTATATTGGTCCAGTCCATATAAGGCTATATTGGTCCTGTCCATATAAGGCTATATTTTTCCAGTCCATATAAGGCTATATTGGTCCTGTCCATATAAGGCTATATTTTTCCTGTCCATATAAGGCTATATTGGTCCTGTCCATATAAGGCTATATTTTTCCAGTCCATATAAGGCTATATTTTTCCAGTCCATATAAGGCTATATTGGTCCTGTCCATATAAGGCTATATTTTTCCAGTCCATATAAGGCTATATTGGTCCTGTCCATATAAGGCTATATTTTTCCAGTCCATATAAGGCTATATTGGTCCTGTCCATATAAGGCTATATTTTTCCAGTCCATATAAGGCTATATTGGTCCTGTCCATATAAGGCTATATTTTTCCAGTCCATATAAGGCTATATTGGTCCTGTCCATATAAGGCTATATTTTTCCAGTCCATATAAGGCTATATTGGTCCTGTCCATATAAGGCTATATTTTTCCAGTCCATATAAGGCTATATTGGTCCTGTCCATATAAGGCTATATTTTTCCAGTCCATATAAGGCTATATTGGTCCTGTCCATATAAGGCTATATTGGTCCTGTCCATATAAGGCTATATTTTTCCAGTCCATATAAGGCTATATTGGTCCTGTCCATATAAGGCTATATTTTTCCACTCCATATAAGGCAATATTGGTCCTGTCCATATAAGGCTATATTTTTCCAGTCCATATAAGGCTATATTGGTCCTGTCCATATAAGGCTATATTTTTCCAGTCCATATAAGGCTATATTGGTCCTGTCCATATAAGGCTATATTTTCCCAGTCCATATAAGGCTATATTGGTCCTGTCCATATAAGGCTATATTTTTCCAGTCCATATAAGGCTATATTGGTCCTGTCCATATAAGGCTATATTTTTCCAGTCCATATAAGGCTATATTGGTCCTGTCCATATAAGGCTATATTTTTCCAGGCCATATAAGGCTATATTGGTCCTGTCCATATAAGGCTATATTTTTCCAGTCCATATAAGGCTATATTGGTCCTGTCCATATAAGGCTATATTGGTCCTGTCCATATAAGGCTATATTTTTCCAGTCCATATAAGGCTATATTGGTCCTGTCCATATAAGGCTATATTGGTCCTGTCCATATAAGGCTATATTGGTCCTGTCCATATAAGGCTATATTTTTCCAGTCCATATAAGGCTATATTGGTCCTGTCCATATAAGGCTATATTTTTCCAGTCCATATAAGGCTATATTGGTCCTGTCCATATAAGGCTATATTTTTCCAGTCCATATAAGGCTATATTGGTCCTGTCCATATAAGGCTATATTTTTCCAGTCCATATAAGGCTATATTGGTCCTGTCCATATAAGGCTATATTTTTCCAGTCCATATAAGGCTATATTGGTCCTTTCCATATAAGGCTATATTGGTCCTGTCCATATAAGGCTATATTTTTCCAGTCCATGTAAGGCTATATTGGTCCTGTCCATATAAGGCTATATTTTTCCAGTCCATATAAGGCTATATTGGTCCTGTCCATATAAGGCTATATTTTTCCAGTCCATATAAGGCTATATTTTTCCAGTCCATATAAGGCTATATTGGTCCTGTCCATATAAGGCTATATTTTTCCAGTCCATATAAGGCTATATTGGTCCTGTCCATATAAGGCTATATTTTTCCAGTCCATATAAGGCTATATTGGTCCTTTCCATATAAGGCTATATTGGTCCTGTCCATATAAGGCTATATTTTTCCAGTCCATATAAGTCTATATTGGTCCTGTCCATATAAGGCTATATTTTTCCAGTCCATATAAGGCTATATTGGTCCTGTCCATATAAGGCTATATTTTTCCAGTCCATATAAGGCTATATTGTCCTGTCCATATAAGGCTATATTTTTCCAGTCCATATAAGGCTATATTTTTCCAGTCCATATAAGGCTATATTGGTCCTGTCCATATAAGGCTATATTTTTCCAGTCCATATAAGGCTATATTGGTCCTGTCCATATAAGGCTATATTTTTCCAGTCCATATAAGGCTATATTGGTCCTGTCCATATAAGGCTATATTGGTCCTGTCCATATAAGGCTATATTTTTCCAGTCCATATAAGGCTATATTGGTCCTTTCCATATAAGGCTATATTGGTCCTGTCCATATAAGGCTATATTTTTCCAGTCCATATAAGGCTATATTGGTCCTGTCCATATAAGGCTATATTGGTCCTGTCCATATAAGGCTATATTGGTCCAGTCCATATAAGGCTATATTGGTCCAGTCCATATAAGGCTATATTGGTCCTGTCCATATAAGGCTATATTTTTCCAGTCCATATAAGGCTATATTGGTCCTGTCCATATAAGGCTATATTTTTCCTGTCCATATAAGGCTATATTGGTCCTGTCCATATAAGGCTATATTTTTCCAGTCCATATAAGGCTATATTTTTCCAGTCCATATAAGGCTATATTGGTCCTGTCCATATAAGGCTATATTTTTCCAGTCCATATAAGGCTATATTGGTCCTGTCCATATAAGGCTATATTTTTCCAGTCCATATAAGGCTATATTGGTCCTGTCCATATAAGGCTATATTTTTCCAGTCCATATAAGGCTATATTGGTCCTGTCCATATAAGGCTATATTTTTCCAGTCCATATAAGGCTATATTGGTCCTGTCCATATAAGGCTATATTTTTCCAGTCCATATAAGGCTATATTGGTCCTGTCCATATAAGGCTATATTTTTCCAGTCCATATAAGGCTATATTGGTCCTGTCCATATAAGGCTATATTTTTCCAGTCCATATAAGGCTATATTGGTCCTGTCCATATAAGGCTATATTGGTCCTGTCCATATAAGGCTATATTTTTCCAGTCCATATAAGGCTATATTGGTCCTGTCCATATAAGGCTATATTTTTCCACTCCATATAAGGCAATATTGGTCCTGTCCATATAAGGCTATATTTTTCCAGTCCATATAAGGCTATATTGGTCCTGTCCATATAAGGCTATATTTTTCCAGTCCATATAAGGCTATATTGGTCCTGTCCATATAAGGCTATATTTTCCCAGTCCATATAAGGCTATATTGGTCCTGTCCATATAAGGCTATATTTTTCCAGTCCATATAAGGCTATATTGGTCCTGTCCATATAAGGCTATATTTTTCCAGTCCATATAAGGCTATATTGGTCCTGTCCATATAAGGCTATATTTTTCCAGGCCATATAAGGCTATATTGGTCCTGTCCATATAAGGCTATATTTTTCCAGTCCATATAAGGCTATATTGGTCCTGTCCATATAAGGCTATATTGGTCCTGTCCATATAAGGCTATATTTTTCCAGTCCATATAAGGCTATATTGGTCCTGTCCATATAAGGCTATATTGGTCCTGTCCATATAAGGCTATATTGGTCCTGTCCATATAAGGCTATATTTTTCCAGTCCATATAAGGCTATATTGGTCCTGTCCATATAAGGCTATATTTTTCCAGTCCATATAAGGCTATATTGGTCCTGTCCATATAAGGCGATATTTTTCCAGTCCATATAAGGCTATATTGGTCCTGTCCATATAAGGCTATATTTTTCCAGTCCATATAAGGCTATATTGGTCCTGTCCATATAAGGCTATATTTTTCCAGTCCATATAAGGCTATATTGGTCCTGTCCATATAAGGCTATATTTTTCCAGTCCATATAAGGCTATATTGGTCCTTTCCATATAAGGCTATATTGGTCCTGTCCATATAAGGCTATATTTTTCCAGTCCATATAAGGCTATATTGGTCCTGTCCATATAAGGCTATATTTTTCCAGTCCATATAAGGCTATATTGGTCCTGTCCATATAAGGCTATATTTTTCCAGTCCATATAAGGCTATATTTTTCCAGTCCATATAAGGCTATATTGGTCCTGTCCATATAAGGCTATATTTTTCCAGTCCATATAAGGCTATATTGGTCCTGTCCATATAAGGCTATAATTTCCCAGTCCATATAAGGCTATATTGGTCCTGTCCATATAAGGCTATATTTTCCCAGTCCATATAAGGCTATATTGGTCCTGTCCATATAAGGCTATATTTTTCCAGTCCATATAAGGCTATATTGGTCCTGTCCATATAAGGCTATATTTTTCCAGTCCATATAAGGCTATATTGGTCCTGTCCATATAAGGCTATATTGGTCCTGTCCATATAAGGCTATATTTTTCCAGTCCATATAAGGCTATATTGGTCCTGTCCATATAAGGCTATATTTTTCCAGTCCATATAAGGCTATATTGGTCCTGTCCATATAAGGCTATATTGGTCCTGTCCATATAAGGCTATATTGGTCCTGTCCATATAAGGCTATATTTTTCCAGTCCATATAAGGCTATATTGGTCCTGTCCATATAAGGCTATATTTTTCCAGTCCATATAAGGCTATATTGGTCCTGTCCATATAAGGCTATATTTTTCCAGTCCATATAAGGCTATATTGGTCCTGTCCATATAAGGCGATATTTTTCCAGTCCATATAAGGCTATATTGGTCCTGTCCATATAAGGCTATATTTTTCCAGTCCATATAAGGCTATATTGGTCCTGTCCATATAAGGCTATATTTTTCCAGTCCATATAAGGCTATATTGGTCCTGTCCATATAAGGCTATATTTTTCCAGTCCATATAAGGCTATATTGGTCCTGTCCATATAAGGCTATATTTTTCCAGTCCATATAAGGCTATATTGGTCCTTTCCATATAAGGCTATATTGGTCCTGTCCATATAAGGCTATATTTTTCCAGTCCATATAAGGCTATATTGGTCCTGTCCATATAAGGCTATATTTTTCCAGTCCATATAAGGCTATATTGGTCCAGTCCATATAAGGCTATATTTTTCCAGTCCATATAAGGCTATATTGGTCCTGTCCATATAAGGCTATATTTTTCCAGTCCATATAAGGCTATATTGGTCCTGTCCATATAAGGCTATATTTTTCCAGTCCATATAAGGCTATATTGGTCCTTTCCATATAAGGCTATATTGGTCCTGTCCATATAAGGCTATAATTTCCCAGTCCATATAAGGCTATATTGGTCCTGTCCATATAAGGCTATATTTTCCCAGTCCATATAAGGCTATATTGGTCCTGTCCATATAAGGCTATATTTTTCCAGTCCATATAAGGCTATATTGGTCCTGTCCATATAAGGCTATATTTTTCCAGTCCATATAAGGCTATATTGGTCCTGTCCATATAAGGCTATATTTTTCCAGTCCATATAAGGCTATATTGGTCCTGTCCATATAAGGCTATATTTTTCCAGTCCATATAAGGCTATATTGGTCCTGTCCATATAAGGCTATATTGGTCCTGTCCATATAAGGCTATATTGGTCCTGTCCATATAAGGCTATATTTTTCCAGTCCATATAAGGCTATATTCGTCTTGTCCATATAATGATATATTTTCCGGTGCATATATTTTTACCTTAGTCTTTTCCGATTTTCCCTTCCATTCCGTTGATGTTGTTGCAGCCTGCTGTTTTCCACTTCGGTTATTCCAACTGTCAGATCGGTCATGGTTTTACATAGTGTCCGTACATCGGTAATGAGGCAGAATGTCTTTCTAGTCCTCTCCGGCTTCCATCACCGCCGTCCCTGCCGCAGCAATGTTGGCTCTCTGTCAAGGCTGAAATCATTAAAGCTATTACGCACCACCGCTTGCCATTGTCTGGACAGCACTAAGTGGCGCACTGAATATCAGAAGACTTCGGCCGGTATTGTTAGTGTTATGCCGTCTGACATAGTTAGGCGTTAGGCCTTTTGAGGTGGCTGCTCGGATATCAGCAGTCCACTGAAAAGTTCGGCTTAATCCTCGCCACCGCAAGACAGCTCGCACAAAGATAAGCTTTTAGATCGCATTTGCGTGGTCAGAATCCGCAAACGCAGATACTGAACTGCCTAATTCTTGCTTCTGCAAATCATGTAAAGCACTCCTTCTCATCTAGATCCATTTATTCCTAGAATGCTTGCACATACGCAGTAGCAAAAGAGGAAGGTATATCGCCTTGGAAAGTAAGACATGAGCCGAGAAAGAGTGCCTATAATAGACTCCATATACGGGGCAGTGGGAAATCTTTGCCTCTGCTTGCAATAGTTGTCCCTTGCTTTCTGTACCCGATCTCGCTTCTCTTGCTTCCTAAAAAATTTTTTGAGCGTCCCTCAACTGACTGCCTCACCGTCTTTAGAGGAAACCGATTCCTGCGCCCTGTGGTTTCTATTTCTGCCTCTCTGCTCTAGCTCTCTTTTACTCTCCTGAATTTCTTGTAAACTACGAATATTTTTCTTTCTCCGCCTCTCCTGTCTTAGAGCCTGTGTAACCGAATAAGTAGTAATACTGGGAAAACTCTGCAAAGACCATTTAGTAGTAATCCGCAGGCACTATTCAGTCACTGTGCGATGCACAGGAATATATCCAGAAGACAAGGTTGCGACGCACGTATTTCAAGTAAAACTTTAAATGAAATCCCAGATATTCCCGCACGCATTGCTTTCCGTGAACCAGTACCTCTTCTCTCTTCTCTATTCATATTGGTGTGTCTTATTTCCTCTCTGTCTTGTTAGCCTACTGTGGTTGGATTTCCGCTGTTCGCGCTTTGCCTCGCTCCCTCCCCCGAGTTTCTAATTCTCTCCCTTCTCATGCTTTTTAGCATGTATCTCCATTATTTTTTTGGCGGGTGTTTCTTCCCCGTCACTTGCCTCCGTCTTTCGTCCCTGTGCCCATGGCTTCATTTTTCGCGCTCTACACTTGTCTTTGCTATTTTCTTGTCTTTCTCCATCTCGGTCATTCCTTATATAGGTCCTAACAGAGCTTATATGGACCGGAAAAATATAGCCTTATATGGACTGCAAAAATATAAGCTTCTGTGGACCGGCCATATATAACCTCATATGGACTGCAAAAATATAGCCTTATATGGACTGGAAAAATATACCCTTATATGGCCCGGACAAATACAGCTTTATATTGACCGGGTGAATACAACCTTATATGAACCAGGCTGATATTACCTTATATGAACCGGGCGCATATAGCCTTATATGGACCGGACCTATACAGCCTTATATGGACCGGGCGAATATAGCCTTATATGGACCGGGCGAATATAGCCTTATATGGACAGCAAAAATATAGCCTTATATGGACGGGAAAAAACGTAGCCTTATATGCGTAGGACCAATACAGTCTTATACAACTGCAAAAAATATAGCCATGTATGGATAGAAACAATACAGGCTTATATGGACAGGAAAAATATAGCCGTATATGGACAGGACCAATATAGCCTTACATTGACCGGGCGAATACAGCCTTATATGGACCGGACCCATATAGCCTTATATTGAGCGGAATAAAATACCCTTATAAGGACTGGACCAATATAGCCTTATATGGACTGGAAAAATGTAGCCTTATATGCGTAGGACCAATACAGTCTTATACAACTGCAAAAAATATAGCCATATATGGATAGAAACAATACAGGCTTATATGGACACGAGAAATATAGCCTTATATGGACGGGGCGAATATAGCCTTATATTGACAGGACCAATATAGCCTTATATGGACCGGAAAAATATAGGCTTATATGGAAAGGACCAATATAGCCTTATATGGACCAGACCAATATAGCCTTATATGGACCGGACCGATATAACCTTATATGGACCGGACCGATATAACCTTATATGGACCGGACCAATATAGCCTTTTATGGACCGGAAAAATATAGCCTTATATGCATAGGACCAATATAGCGTTATATTGACCGGGCGAATACAGCCTTATATGGACCGGGTGAATATAGCCTTATATGGACCGGAACAATATAGCCTTATATGGACTGGACCAATATAGCCTTATATGGACTGGAAAAATATAGCCTTATATGGACAGGACCAATATAGCCTTATATGGACTGGAAAAATATAGCCTTATATGGACAGGACCAATATAGCCTTATATGGACTGGAAAAATATAGCCTTATATGGAAAGGACCAATATAGCCTTATATGGACCAGACCAATATAGCCTTTATATGGACCGGGCGAATATAGCCTTATATAGAACGGACCGATATAACCTTATATGGAGCGGATCAATATAGCCTTATATAGACCGGGCTAATACAGTCTTATATGGCCCGTAAAAATATAGCCTCATATGCATAGGACCAATATAGCCTTATATTGACCCGGCGAATACAGACTTATATGGACAAGGCCTATATAGCCTTATATGGACCGGGCGAATATAGCCTTATATGGACCGGACCTATACAGCCTCATATGGTCTGCAAAAATGTAGCCTTATATGCGTAGGACCAATACAGCCTTATATAACTGCAAAAAATATAGCCATATATGGATAGAACCAATACAGGCTTATATGGCCACGAAAAGTGTAACCTCATATGGACTGCAAAAATATAGCCTTATATGGACCGGACAATATAGCCTTATATGGACAGGAAAAATATAGCCTTATATGGATAGGACCAATATAGCCTTATATGGACTGGAAAAATATAGCCTTATATGGATAGGACCAATATAGCCTTATATGGACTGGAAAAATATAGTCTTATATGGACCGGACTAATATAGCCATATATGGACCGGCCCAATATGGCCTTTATATGGACCGGGCGAATATAGCCTTATATGGACCGGACCGATATAGCCTTATATGGACCGGACCGATATAGCCTTATATGGACCGGACCGATATAACCTTATATAGACCGGGCGAATACAACCTTATATGGACTGGAAAAATCTAGCCTTATATGGAAAGGACCAATATAGCCTTATATGGACCGGAAAAATATAGCCTTATATGGACCGGACCAATATAGCCTCATATTGACCGGGCGAATACAGACTTATATGGACCGGCCCAATATAGCCTTATATGGACCGGGCGAATATATCCTTATATGGACTGGCACAATATAGCCTTATATGGACCGGACCGATATAGCCTTATATGGACCGGACCGATATAACCTTATATAGACCGGACCAATATAGCCTTTTATGGACCGGAAAAATATAGCCTTATATGCATAGGACCAATATAGCGTTATATTGACCGGGCGAATACAGCCTTATATGGACCGGGTGAATATAGCCTTATATAAACCGGAACAATATAGCCTTATATGGACTGGACCAATATAGCCTTATATGGACTGGAAAAATATAACCTTATATGGACAGGACCAATATAGCCTTATATGGACTGGAAAAATATAGCCTTATATGGACAGGACCAATATAGCCTTATATGGACTGGAAAAATATAGCCTTATATGGAAAGGACCAATATAGCCTTATATGGACCAGACCAATATAGCCTTTATATGGACCGGGCGAATATAGCCTTATATGGACCGGACCTATACAGCCTTATATGGACCGGCCCAATATAGCCTTATATGGACCGGGCGAATATAGCCTTATATGGACCGGACCTATACAGCCTCATATGGTCTGCAAAAATGTAGCCTTATATGCGTAGGACCAATACAGCCTTATATAACTGCAAAAAATATAGCCATATATGGATAGAACCAATACAGGCTTATATGGACACGAAAAGTGTAACCTCATATGGACTGCAAAAATATAGCCTTATATGGACCGGACAATATAGCCTTATATGGACCGCAAAAATATAGCCTTATATGCGTAGGACCTATATAGCCCTATATAACAGCAAAAAATATAGCCATATATGGATAGAAACAATACAGGCTTATATGGACACGAGAAATATAGCCTTATAAGGACTGGACCAATATAACCTTATATGGACCGGAAAAATATAGCCTTATATGGACCGGACCGATATAACCTTATATGGAGCGGACCAATATAGCCTTATATAGAGCGGGCTAATACAGCCTTATATGTACCGTAAAAATATAGCCTTATATGGAAAGGACCAATATAGCCTTATATTGACCGGGCGAATACAGACTTATATGGACAGGGCCCATATAGCCTTATATGGACCGGGCTAATATAGCCTTATATGGACCGGAATAAAATTGCCTTATATGGACTGGAATAAAATACCCTTATAAGGACTGGACCAATATAGCGTTATATGACCGGAAAAATATAGCCTTATATGGACAGGACAATATAGCCTTATATGGACCGGACCAATATAGCCTTATATGGACCGGACCGATATAACCTTATATGGAGCGGATCAATATAGCCTTATATAGACCGGGCTAATACAGCCTTATATGGACTGGAAAAATCTAGCCTTATATGGAAAGGACCAATAGAGCCTTATATGGACCGGAAAAATATAGCCTTATATGGACCGGACCGATATAACCTTATATGGAGCGGATCAATATAGCCTTATATAGAGCGGGCTAATACAGCCTTATATGGACCGTCAAAATATAGCCTTATATGGAAAGGACCAATATAGCCTTATATTGACCGGGCGAATACAGACTTATATGGACAGGGCCCATATAGCCTAATATGGACCGGGCTAATATAGCCTTATATGGACCGGAATAAAATTGCCTTATATGGACTGGAATAAAATACCCTTATAAGGACTGGACCAATATAGCCTTATATGACCGGAAAAATATAGCCTTATATGGACAGGACAATATAGCCTTATATGGACCGGACCAATATAGCCTTATATGGACCGGATTAAAATTGCCTTATATGGACTGGAATAAAATACCCTTACAAGGACTGGACCAATATAGCCTTATATGGACCGGACAATATAGCCTTATATGGACAGGACCAATATAGCCTTATACGGACTGGAAAAATATAGTCTTATATGGACCGGACTAATATAGCCTTATATGGACCGGCCCAATATAGCCTTTATATGGACCGGGCGAATATAGCCTTATATGGACCGGACCGATATAGCCTTATATGGACTGCAATAAAATAGTCTTATTTGGACTGGACCAATATAGCCTTATATGGACCGGAAAAATATAGCCTTATATGGAAAGGACCAATATAGCCTTATATGGGCCGGACCAATATAGCCTTATATTGAGCGGGCGAATACAGCCTTATATGGACCGGCCCAATATAGCCTTATATGGACCGGGCGAATATAGCCTGATATGGACCGGAAAAATATAGCCTTATATGGACCGGACCGATATAACCTTATATGGAGCCGATCAATATAGCCTTATATAGACCGGGCTAATACAGTCTTATATGGACCGTAACACTATAGCCTTATATGCATAGGACCAATATAGCCTTATATTGACCCGGCGAATACAGACTTATATGGACAAGGCCTATATAGCCTTATATGGACCGGGCGAATATAGCCTTATATGGACCGGACCTATACAGCCTCATATGGTCTGCAAAAATGTAGCCTTATATGCGTAGGACCAATACAGCCTTATATAACTGCAAAAAATATAGCCATATATGGATAGAACCAATACAGGCTTATATGGACACGAAAAGTGTAACTTCATATGGACTGCAAAAATATAGCCTTATATGGACCGGACAATATAGCCTTATATGGACTTGAAAAATATAGTCTTATATGGACCGGACTAATATAGCCTTTATATGGACCGGGCGAATATAGCCTTATATCGACAGGACCAATATAGCCTTATATGGACTGGAAAAATATAGTCTTATATGGAGCGGACCAATAGAGCTTTATATGGACCGCAAAAATATAGCCTTATATGCGTAGGACCTATATAGCCTTATATAACAGCAAAAAATATAGCCATATATGGATAGAAACAATACAGGCTTATATGGACACGAGATATATAGCCTTATATGGAAAGGACCAATATAGCCTTATATGGACCGGACCAATATAGCCTTATATTGACCGGGCGAATACAGCCTTATATGGACCGGCCCAATATAGCCTTATATGGACCGGACCAATATAGCCTCATATTGACCGGGCGAATACAGACTTATATGGACCGGGCCCATATAGCCTTATATGGACCGGAATAAAATAGTCTTATTTGGACTGGAGCAATATAGCCTTATATGGAGCGGACCAATAGAGCTTTATATGGACCGCAAAAATATAGCCTTATATGCGTAGGACCTATATAGCCCTATATAACAGCAAAAAATATAGCCATATATGGATAGAAACAATACAGGCTTATATGGACACGAGAAATATAGCCTTATAAGGACTGGACCAATATAACCTTATATGGACCGGAAAAATATAGCCTTATATGGAAAGGACCAATATAGCCTTATATGGACCGGACCAATATAGCCTTATATTGACCGGGCGAATACAGCCTTATATGGACCGGCCCAATATAGCCTTATATGGACCGGGCGAATATAGCCTTATATGGGCCGGAAAAATATAGCCTTATATGGACCGGACCGATATAACCTTATATGGAGCGGATCAATATAGCCTTATATAGAGCGGGCTAATACAGCCTTATATGTACCGTAAAAATATAGCCTTATATGGAAAGGACCAATATAGCCTTATATTGACCGGGCGAATACAGACTTATATGGACAGGGCCCATATAGCCTTATATGGACCGGGCTAATATAGCCTTATATGGACCGGACCGATATAACCTTATATGGAGCGGATCAATATAGCCTTATATAGACCGGGCTAATACAGCCTTATATGGACTGGAAAAATCTAGCCTTATATGGAAAGGACCAATAGAGCCTTATATGGACCGGAAAAATATAGCCTTATATGGACCGGACCGATATAACCTTATATGGAGCGGATCAATATAGCCTTATATAGAGCGGGCTAATACAGCCTTATATGGACCGTCAAAATATAGCCTTATATGGAAAGGACCAATATAGCCTTATATTGACCGGGCGAATACAGACTTATATGGACAGGGCCCATATAGCCTAATATGGACCGGGCTAATATAGCCTTATATGGACCGGAATAAAATTGCCTTATATGGACTGGAATAAAATACCCTTATAAGGACTGGACCAATATAGCCTTATATGACCGGAAAAATATAGCCTTATATGGACAGGACAATATAGCCTTATATGGACCGGACCAATATAGCCTTATATGGACCGGACCGATATAACCTTATATGGAGCGGATCAATATAGCCTTATATAGACCGGGCTAATACAGCCTTATATGGACTGGAAAAATCTAGTCTTATAAGGAAAGGACCAATAGAGTCTTATATGGACCGGAAAAATATAGCCTTATATGGACCGGACCAATATAGCCTCATATTGACCGGGCGAATACAGACTTATATGGACCGGGCCCATATAGCCTTATATGGACCGGAATAAAATAGTCTTATTTGGACTGGAGCAATATAGCCTTATATGGAGCGGACCAATAGAGCTTTATATGGACCGCAAAAATATAGCCTTATATGCGTAGGACCTATATAGCCTTATATAACAGCAAAAAATATAGCCATATATGGATAGAAACAATACAGGCTTATATGGACACGAGAAATATAGCCTTATATGGAAAGGACCAATATAGCCTTATATGGACCGGACCAATATAGCCTTATATTGACCGGGCGAATACAGCCTTATATGGACCGGCCCAATATAGCCTTATATGGACCGGGCGAATATAGCCTTATATGGACCGGAAAAATATAGCCTTATATGGACCGGACCGATATAACCTTATATGGAGCGGATCAATATAGCCTTATATAGAGCGGGCTAATACAGCCTTATATGGACCGTCAAAATATAGCCTTATATGGAAAGGACCAATATAGCCTTATATTGACCGGGCGAATACAGACTTATATGGACAGGGCCCATATAGCCTTATATGGACCGGGCTAATATAGCCTTATATGGACCGGAATAAAATTGCCTTATATGGACTGGAATAAAATACCCTTATAAGGACTGGACCAATATAGCGTTATATGACCGGAAAAATATAGCCTTATATGGACAGGACAATATAGCCTTATATGGACCGGACCAATATAGCCTTATATGGACCGGACCGATATAACCTTACATGGAGCGGATCAATATAGCCTTATATAGACCGGGCTAATACAGCCTTATACGGACTGGAAAAATCTAGCCTTATATGGAAAGGACCAATAGAGCCTTATATGGACCGGAAAAATATAGCCTTATATGGACCGGACCGATATAACCTTATATGGAGCGGATCAATATAGCCTTATATAGAGCGGGCTAATACAGCCTTATATGGACCGTCAAAATATAGCCTTATATGGAAAGGACCAATATAGCCTTATATTGACCGGGCGAATACAGACTTATATGGACAGGGCCCATATAGCCTAATATGGACCGGGCTAATATAGCCTTATATGGACCGGAATAAAATTGCCTTATATGGACTGGAATAAAATACCCTTATAAGGACTGGACCAATATAGCCTTATATGACCGGAAAAATATAGCCTTATATGGACAGGACAATATAGCCTTATATGGACCGGACCAATATAGCCTTATATGGACCGGAATAAAATTGCCTTATATGGACTGGAATAAAATACCCTTATAAGGACTGGACCAATATAGCCTTATATGGACCGGACAATATAGCCTTATATGGACAGGACCAATATAGCCTTATACGGACTGGAAAAATATAGTCTTATATGGACCGGACTAATATAGCCTTATATGGACCGGCCCAATATAGCCTTTATATGGACCGGGCGAATATAGCCTTATATGGACCGGACCGATATAGCCTTATATGGACTGCAATAAAATAGTCTTATTTGGACTGGACCAATATAGCCTTATATGGACCGGAAAAATATAGCCTTATATGGAAAGGACCAATATAGCCTTATATGGGCCGGACCAATATAGCCTTATATTGAGCGGGCGAATACAGCCTTATATGGACCGGCCCAATATAGCCTTATATGGACCGGGCGAATATAGCCTGATATGGACCGGAAAAATATAGCCTTATATGGACCGGACCGATATAACCTTATATGGAGCCGATCAATATAGCCTTATATAGACCGGGCTAATACAGTCTTATATGGACCGTAACACTATAGCCTTATATGCATAGGACCAATATAGCCTTATATTGACCCGGCGAATACAGACTTATATGGACAAGGCCTATATAGCCTTATATGGACCGGGCGAATATAGCCTTATATGGACCGGACCTATACAGCCTCATATGGTCTGCAAAAATGTAGCCTTATATGCGTAGGACCAATACAGCCTTATATAACTGCAAAAAATATAGCCATATATGGATAGAACCAATACAGGCTTATATGGACACGAAAAGTGTAACTTCATATGGACTGCAAAAATATAGCCTTATATGGACCGGACCAATATAGCCTTATATGGACTAGAAAAATATAGTCTTATATGGACCGGACTAATATAGCCTTTATATGGACCGGGCGAATATAGCCTTATATCGACAGGACCAATATAGCCTTATATGGACTGGAAAAATATAGTCTTATATGGAGCGGACCAATAGAGCTTTATATGGACCGCAAAAATATAGCCTTATATGCGTAGGACCTATATAGCCTTATATAACAGCAAAAAATATAGCCATATATGGATAGAAACAATACAGGCTTATATGGACACGAGATATATAGCCTTATATGGAAAGGACCAATATAGCCTTATATGGACCGGACCAATATAGCCTTATATTGAGCGGGCGAATACAGCCTTATATGGACCGGCCCAATATAGCCTTATATGGACCGGGCGAATATAGCCTTATATGGACCGGAAAAATATAGCCTTATATGGACCGGACCGATATAACCTTATATGGAGCGGATCAATATAGCCTTATATAGAGCGGGCTAATACAGCCTTATATGGACCGTCAAAATATAGCCTTATATGGAAAGGACCAATATAGCCTTATATTGACCGGGCGAATACAGACTTATATGGACAGGGCCCATATAGCCTAATATGGACCGGGCTAATATAGCCTTATATGGACCGGAATAAAATTGCCTTATATGGACTGGAATAAAATACCCTTATAAGGACTGGACCAATATAGCCTTATATGACCGGAAAAATATAGCCTTATATGGACAGGACAATATAGCCTTATATGGACCGGACCAATATAGCCTTATATGGACCGGACCGATATAACCTTATATGGAGCGGATCAATATAGCCTTATATAGACCGGGCTAATACAGCCTTATATGGACTGGAAAAATCTAGTCTTATAAGGAAAGGACCAATAGAGTCTTATATGGACCGGAAAAATATAGCCTTATATGGACCGGACCAATATAGCCTCATATTGACCGGGCGAATACAGACTTATATGGACCGGGCCCATATAGCCTTATATGGACCGGAATAAAATAGTCTTATTTGGACTGGAGCAATATAGCCTTATATGGAGCGGACCAATAGAGCTTTATAT
Source organism: Phalacrocorax aristotelis (assembly GCF_949628215.1). Classification (NCBI taxonomy): domain Eukaryota; kingdom Metazoa; phylum Chordata; class Aves; order Suliformes; family Phalacrocoracidae; genus Phalacrocorax; species Phalacrocorax aristotelis. Next base: position 13,163 of record NW_027441374.1, on the reverse strand, counting down.
GGACCGCAAAAATATAGCCTTATATGCGTAGGACCTATATAGCCTTATATAACAGCAAAAAATATAGCCATATATGGATAGAAACAATACAGGCTTATATGGACACGAGAAATATAGCCTTATATGGAAAGGACCAATATAGCCTTATATGGACCGGACCAATATAGCCTTATATTGACCGGGCGAATACAGCCTTATATGGACCGGCCCAATATAGCCTTATATGGACCGGGCGAATATAGCCTTATATGGACCGGAAAAATATAGCCTTATATGGACCGGACCGATATAACCTTATATGGAGCGGATCAATATAGCCTTATATAGAGCGGGCTAATACAGCCTTATATGGACCGTCAAAATATAGCCTTATATGGAAAGGACCAATATAGCCTTATATTGACCGGGCGAATACAGACTTATATGGACAGGGCCCATATAGCCTTATATGGACCGGGCTAATATAGCCTTATATGGACCGGAATAAAATTGCCTTATATGGACTGGAATAAAATACCCTTATAAGGACTGGACCAATATAGCGTTATATGACCGGAAAAATATAGCCTTATATGGACAGGACAATATAGCCTTATATGGACCGGACCAATATAGCCTTATATGGACCGGACCGATATAACCTTACATGGAGCGGATCAATATAGCCTTATATAGACCGGGCTAATACAGCCTTATACGGACTGGAAAAATCTAGCCTTATATGGAAAGGACCAATAGAGCCTTATATGGACCGGAAAAATATAGCCTTATATGGACCGGACCGATATAACCTTATATGGAGCGGATCAATATAGCCTTATATAGAGCGGGCTAATACAGCCTTATATGGACCGTCAAAATATAGCCTTATATGGAAAGGACCAATATAGCCTTATATTGACCGGGCGAATACAGACTTATATGGACAGGGCCCATATAGCCTAATATGGACCGGGCTAATATAGCCTTATATGGACCGGAATAAAATTGCCTTATATGGACTGGAATAAAATACCCTTATAAGGACTGGACCAATATAGCCTTATATGACCGGAAAAATATAGCCTTATATGGACAGGACAATATAGCCTTATATGGACCGGACCAATATAGCCTTATATGGACCGGAATAAAATTGCCTTATATGGACTGGAATAAAATACCCTTATAAGGACTGGACCAATATAGCCTTATATGGACCGGACAATATAGCCTTATATGGACAGGACCAATATAGCCTTATACGGACTGGAAAAATATAGTCTTATATGGACCGGACTAATATAGCCTTATATGGACCGGCCCAATATAGCCTTTATATGGACCGGGCGAATATAGCCTTATATGGACCGGACCGATATAGCCTTATATGGACTGCAATAAAATAGTCTTATTTGGACTGGACCAATATAGCCTTATATGGACCGGAAAAATATAGCCTTATATGGAAAGGACCAATATAGCCTTATATGGGCCGGACCAATATAGCCTTATATTGAGCGGGCGAATACAGCCTTATATGGACCGGCCCAATATAGCCTTATATGGACCGGGCGAATATAGCCTGATATGGACCGGAAAAATATAGCCTTATATGGACCGGACCGATATAACCTTATATGGAGCCGATCAATATAGCCTTATATAGACCGGGCTAATACAGTCTTATATGGACCGTAACACTATAGCCTTATATGCATAGGACCAATATAGCCTTATATTGACCCGGCGAATACAGACTTATATGGACAAGGCCTATATAGCCTTATATGGACCGGGCGAATATAGCCTTATATGGACCGGACCTATACAGCCTCATATGGTCTGCAAAAATGTAGCCTTATATGCGTAGGACCAATACAGCCTTATATAACTGCAAAAAATATAGCCATATATGGATAGAACCAATACAGGCTTATATGGACACGAAAAGTGTAACTTCATATGGACTGCAAAAATATAGCCTTATATGGACCGGACCAATATAGCCTTATATGGACTAGAAAAATATAGTCTTATATGGACCGGACTAATATAGCCTTTATATGGACCGGGCGAATATAGCCTTATATCGACAGGACCAATATAGCCTTATATGGACTGGAAAAATATAGTCTTATATGGAGCGGACCAATAGAGCTTTATATGGACCGCAAAAATATAGCCTTATATGCGTAGGACCTATATAGCCTTATATAACAGCAAAAAATATAGCCATATATGGATAGAAACAATACAGGCTTATATGGACACGAGATATATAGCCTTATATGGAAAGGACCAATATAGCCTTATATGGACCGGACCAATATAGCCTTATATTGAGCGGGCGAATACAGCCTTATATGGACCGGCCCAATATAGCCTTATATGGACCGGGCGAATATAGCCTTATATGGACCGGAAAAATATAGCCTTATATGGACCGGACCGATATAACCTTATATGGAGCGGATCAATATAGCCTTATATAGAGCGGGCTAATACAGCCTTATATGGACCGTCAAAATATAGCCTTATATGGACAGGACCAATATAGCCTTATATGGACTGGAAAAATATAGCCTTATATGGACAGGACCAATATAGCCTTATATGGACTGGAAAAATATAGCCTTATATGGACAGGACCAATATAGCCTTATATGGAAAGGACCAATATAGCCTTATATGGACAGGACCAATATAGCCTTATATGGACAGGACCAATATAACCTTATATGGAAAGGACCAATATAGCCTTATATGGACTGGAAAAATATAGCCTTATATGGACAGGACCAATATAGCCTTATATGGACTGGAAAAATATAGCCTTATATGGACCGGACCAATATAGCCTTATATGGACTAGAAAAATATAGTCTTATATGGACAGGACCAATATAGCCTTATATGGACTGGGAAAATAGAGCCTTATATGGACAGGACCAATATAGCCTTATATGGACCGGAAAAATATACCCTTATATGGACCGGTCAAATACAGCCTTATATGGACTGGAAAAATGTAGCCTTATATGCGTAGGACCAATACAGCCTTATATAACTGCAAAAAATATAGCCATATATGGATAGAAACAATACAGGCTTATATGGAAACGAGAAATATAGCCTTATATGGACGGGGTGAATATAGCCTTATATGGACCGGGCGAATATAGCCTTATATGGACCGGACCGATATAACCTTATATGGAGCTGGTCAATATAGCCTTATATAGACCGGGCGAATGCAACCTTATATGGACTGGAAAAATCTAGCCTTATATGGAAAGGACCAATATAGCCTTATAGGGACCGGAAAAATATAGCCTTATATGGACCGGACCAATATAGCCTTATATTGACCGGGCGAATACAGACTTATATGGACCGGGCCCATATAGCCTTATATGGTCTGCAAAAATGTAGCCTTATATGCGTAGGACCAATACAGCCTTATATAACTGCAAAAAATATAGCCATATATGGATAGAAACAATACAGGCTTATATGGACACGAAAAGTGTAACCTCATATGGATTGCAAAAATATAGCCTTATATGGACCGGACAATATAGCCTTATATGGACAGGAAAAATATAGCCTTATATGGATAGGACCAATATAGCCTTATATGGACTGGAAAAATAAAGTCTTATATGGACCGGACTAATATAGCCTTATATGGACCGGCCCAATATAGCCTTTATATGGACCGGGCGAATATAGCCTTATATGGACCGGACCGATATAGCCTTATATGGACTGCAATAAAATAGCCTTATATGGACAGGACCAATATAGCCTTATATGGACCGGAGAAATATAGCCTTATATGGACCGGAAAAATATAGCCTTATATGGACCGGAAAAATATAGCCTTATATGGGCTGCAATAATATAGCCTTGTTTGGACAGGACCAATATAGCCTTATAGGCATATGACCGATACAGCCTTATATAACTGCAAAAAATATAGCCATATATGGATAGAAACAATACAGGCTTATATGGACACGAAAAATATAGCCTTATATGGACAGGAAAGTACAGCCTTATATGGAACGGACCAATATAGCCTTATATGACTGGGAAAATATAGCCTTTAATTATTATATTCCTGCCCCAGTCTTCTTTCCTCCCTCGCTGTTGTGCTGCCGGCCCAGGTTCTTTGTGCGTCTCCAGCCTGCTCCTCATCCTTCTTTGTTGATCTGTGTCCTGCTCTTTCCTCTCTGCTGCCTTTATCGCCACCTCCTTCAGGCTACCTGTCCTTCTCTAGCCGTCCTGTTCCCTGACTCGTGCCTTCTCACTTCACGTACACACGCCCCTCCCCGTCCAGCCCGATGCCGTTGTTTAGCCCCCGCTGCCACCTATTCTTCAGGGAGGTATTTTCTCGCTCCACCCTCATTGGGCTGGAAGAGAGAGCTGGAAGGGTAAAAACGAGAAAAATCATCGGTGTTTAATAGGTAGAGCAACACATGTGCGTGGAAGCAAAGCAAGGAATTCATTCACACTCCGTTTCGGTGGGCAGGTTTTGAGCCTTCTCTGGGAAAGCAGGGCTCTCTCATATGTAATGGTTACTTAGGGAGTGAAATGCCGTAGCCCCTAAGGCCTCCCCCTTCTTCCCAGCTGCATGTACTCAGCGTGATGTCATATTGTAGTGAATATCCCTTTGGTCAGTTAGCTGGGAAAGCTTTCCAAGCTGTGTCGTCTGCTAGCTTCCTTGCTGGTAGGGCACTGAGAGATCCAGAAGAGGTTCTGACTGTGGAATCAGTGCACAGCACATCAGTACATTTTTAACGCTGTATTGATCATAAATCCTAAACGTTTTCTTTCCTAACTAGTATGGCGAAAATGATCACTATCCTAGCCAAAACGAGCTCCGTGCGGCTCCGGCTACGACGGCCGAGGTGGCCTTGGGGCAGGGGGAGCGTTGGCGACCCTAAGCTACGAATCGCTCCTGGGACTTGTTACATGCACGCTGACTGTCCAAACACCTGCCCTCTTTTTTGCCCTCAGGGCTGTTTGCTCTCCGTTTGCGTGGGGCAAGGGGCTGTGATGGAGCCCGGGGAGGAGGTGGTGCGCTGTGGTGTGAGGTGAGGGCCGCCGTTGCTGATGTGCCTCAGCTGTGTGCGAGACCAAGACGGAGGAGCTCCAGGTGCGGGCAGTTGGCCTGACCGTTTCGACTCCTCCCTGGAAAAGGAGTGGTGCCATTCACCGGGGGCGAGTGTGAGCCGAAGGCGGCGCTGACCTGCGGCCGAGCGTCACCGGGCTGCGACTGTAGGAAGTGAGAAGGTATCGGGGGCTGGGTGGTGGACGGCTGGGTCTCGGGTAAAGCCCCGAGGAGGGCTGCTACTGGCAGCACCTGGTCGGAGAGAGCGCTTGGGAAAGCGAACCTGTGCTGAGGGCTCGTTGAGGCTTCCGGCTGCATCGGCGGAAGAAGAGTGCTATGCAGGGTCAGAGAGCGGTGAGGGCGGGCTCGCGGCGAGCCGGGAGCTGTAGTTGTTTTGTTGCGCGGCTACCGGGCTGCGGAGTTGTGCCCCAGAGCATGCCGAGAGGTCTAGTCCTGGAGCAGTGACTGTCGCCTCGCCACGTGGCTCGCCGCGGCGTGTCAGAAGGCCGTGCCGTGTAAGGTACGTGAGCTCTATTTTCTGGTGTTTATTCTTTATGATTTCTGGTGGCTTCCATTTGCGGCCGCTCCCCGAAAAGCAGTGAGTTACCCGAAGGGAGGAGGACCATTATCTTTTCCCCCTTCCCAGGGCGCAGATGATGACCTCCTCCCCGGCTCAACCGAGCTCCCCTCGGCCTCACCGGCCTCACTTGCCCTGTGCCCTTGCCGCCAGCTCCGCCAGCTGATTTGAGAATATGTCGCGTAGGCCTAGGCCGCCCCAGGACCTGTGGGAAGGCAGCGAGCTGGCCCTAAAGCCCACTGGATTTCCCGTCGGCGCTGGTGCCATTATCTGTAGCGCGGGTAAGAGGCGGTGTGTCCAGAAGTCCCTGCGCAAGGATAGGCTTTGGCCAGGGTCGATTGACGGTAATGACGGTCGCTGTTTCTTCTTTCCCTCTCCGAGAGACCTTGCTGCGGACGTAGTTATTTGTCCTTCCCCCAGGGATGCCGTTGACTGCGGCCGTCTCAGGCTTGGGTGGCTTCTCTCTGCCCTACCTCGCCGTCCTCGCAGCGCAGGGCCGAAAATGTTTAGACAAAGCGTTTACCGGCTGTGGACAGGAGCTGCCTCGGCTCAAGGTGCAGACGCCAACAGAAGATAAAGAAGAAATTAAAGGCTCTCTGGCTGCCGCCCACCTTTCTGCATCGGGCAAGCGAGAACATGTCCCAGGAGGTGAGGAGGGAAGGGACCCCTTCACAGCCTGCAGCGGGCCAGGCCACCAACATGCACCGGAGGGTCTGCACGCGTAACCCGGAGTTCGGTACGGGCGTGTAGTGCACGAGCGAGTTAGTCCACGTGCCTAGGAAGCCTCATCTCATAAGAGCTGTAAGTCACGCCTTTATTCTCTTTAGGTGGATGACGGCCTAGAGTCTGGCGCTGAAAGAAGCAGGGAGGAAAGAAGGGCAAAGAACCATCCGAACGACTAAATTGTTTCAGCAGCGCTGAGACGGAGAGTTGCGGATGGTTATGGGCCACTGGCAGCCTGTTACTTCGCTAGTGCGTCCTGGGCCCTCCATGTCTTTCCCCTGGCGCTCTCATGCCTTACTGCGGCAAAATTATTATTTTGATCTCCGCTCCTTCTTTCTCCAGCTTGCGCTAAGTTACTCCGGTCCTCCCTGTTTTTATTCCTCCCTGTCCTGTAGCTGTGAGTATTTTTCCTTTCTGTGCTTCGCTGCCTTGGTCTGACTCGTTTTTTCTAGTCTTGCTCTCTCCTGTAACCTTCCGGCATTTTATCTTTCTCTGGATCTCTTAGACTGAATCCCTCTCTTAACGAAAAACAGGGTAAAATTGAAACTCTGTACCACCAATTTAGCATTAAGAAAAAAGCATTCTTTATTGACGGGGTGGAATTACGTGGACCATTTCTACTAAAGTGCATAAAAAGCAATAGTTCACGTAATATTTATAGATCAAAATTTTACATAGAGACAACCTGACCTTAATCTGTAGCTTTAACTCTAAACTCTTACATGAATCCACAGCGTAAACCGAAACTTAACCCTAACCTTATCTCTAAACACTGACGCTAACATAACACTGAGGCTAGCCCTAACACAGAAGACTAAATTAACACCTAATATTAACCCAAACACAAAGTCGTAGGCCTGAACGTAAGAATATAGCTAAAACTAAAGTTAATACCTCTAACCTAAACGTAACACTAAAATTTCAACCTAACCGTGAACCCTAAACTTAACCCTGACCCTATCCCTACCCGTACCCCAATGACCGTAAACCCTAATCCTAACATTGCACGCTAACCCTAAGCCGTAATCCTAAGCTTAACTAACCCTAGCGCTAAACCCTAAGCTTAAACCTAACCCAGACACTAATAATAAACTGTAAACCTAAAACTAACACTATCGCTAAAGCTAATCTATCACTACCTCTAAACGAACAGTAACACTCAACCTTCACCGTAACCCGAACCATAATCCCGACCGAAACTCTAACCTTAACCCTAATCCTAAACCCTAACACTAATCCTAAACTTAACCGCTAGCCCTAAGCCTAAACCTAACCGTAACCGTTCAAAAACCAAAACCACAACACAAAACCTAAAATGAACCACCACACAAAACAATCACCACCCACCAGAGGCAGCCTTGCAACCAATACACAGAACACAACAATCACCGATACACAGTCTTGACAAATAGCACCCCCTACCGGAACTGTACCAGAGACACCTGTAGGCCCTGAACACACAAACGGAAATAACCATATGGACCCAATTATGTATTGCACCAGATACCAGAAGTACCCAGCAGAAGACAGCAACCACAACACAGTCTAGCAGAAAGACACAGGGCACCAGAAACTAATTACAACAGACAAAACTGCCAACACGCAAACCAACAACCACTACAACACACACCAACATGGAAATCTCGATACAGGGTTATGGTTTATAGTTACACTTTTACACAGTTCTCGGTTCCAGGGTTATCTCGGTGTTCTCGGTTTCAGAGTTTCGGGGTACAGATTAAGGATTAGAATTACGGATTAGGGA
>NW_027441373.1:0-56620 GCF_949628215.1 Phalacrocorax aristotelis | reverse complement strand
ATCCGGCCCGGTTTTTCCGCGGCACGCCGTTTCCGGCCCGGTTTTTCCGCGGCACGCCGTTTCGGAGGCCGGATCCGGCCCGGTTTTTCCGCGGCACGCCGTTTCGGAGGCCGGATCCGGCCCGGTTTTTCCGCGGCACGCCGTTTCCGGCCCGGTTTTTTCCGCGGCACGCCGTTTCGGAGGCCGGATCCGGCCCGGTTTTTCCGCGGCACGCCGTTTCCGGCCCGGTTTTTCCGCGGCACGCCGTTTCGGAGGCCGGATCCGGCCCCGTTTTTCCGCGGCACGCCGTTTCGGAGGCCGGATCCGGCCCAGTTTTTCCGCGGCACGCCGTTTCCAGCCCAGTTTTTTCCGCGGCACGCCGTTTCGGAGGCCGGATCCGGCCCGGTTTTTGCGCCGCACGCCGTTTCGGAGGCCGTTTCCGGCCCGGTTTTTTCCGCGGCACGCCGTTTCGGAGGCCGGATCCGGCCCGGTTTTTCCGCGGCACGCCGTTTCCGGCCCGGTTTTTCCGCGCACGCCGTTTCGGAGGCCGGATCCGGCCCGGTTTTTTCCGCGGCACGCCGTTTCGGAGGCCGGATCCGGCCCGGTTTTTCCGCGGCACGCCGTTTCCGGCCCGGTTTTTCCGCGGCACGCTGTTTCGGAGGCCGGATCCGGCCCGGTTTTTCCGCGGCACGCCGTTTCGGAGGCCGGATCCGGCCCGGTTTTTCCGCGGCACGCCGTTTCGGAGGCCGGATCCGGCCCGGTTTTTTCCGCGGCACGCCGTTTCCGGCCCGGTTTTTCCGCGGCACGCCGTTTTTGGAGGCCGGATCTGGCCCGGTTTTTCCGCGGCACGCCGTTTCGGAGGCCGGATCCGGCCCGGTTTTTCCGTGGCACGCCGTTTCCGGCCCGGTTTTTTCCGCGGCACGCCGTTTCGGAGGCCGGATCCGGCCCGGTTTTTCCGCCGCACGCCGTTTCGGAGGCCGGATCCGGCCCGGTTTTTCCGCGGCACGCCGTTTCCGGCCCGGTTTTTCCGCGGCACGCCGTTTCGGAGGCCGGATCCGGCCCCGGTTTTTCCGCGGCACGCCGTTTCGGAGGCCCGGTTTTTCCGCGGCACGCCGTTTCGGAGGCCGGATCCGGCCCGGTTTTTCCGCGGCACGCCGTTTCGGAGGCCGGATCCGGCCCGGTTTTTCCGCGGCACGCCGTTTCGGAGGCCGGATCCGGCCCGGTTTTCCCGCGGCACGCCGTTTCCGGCCCGGTTTTTCCGCGGCACGCCGTTTCGGAGGCCGGATCCGGCCCGGTTTTTCCGCGGCACGCCGTTTCGGAGGCCGGATCCGGCCCGGTTTTTTCCGCGGCACGCCGTTTCGGAGGCCGGATCCGGCCGGTTTTTCCGCGGCACGCTATTTCGGAGGCCGGATCCGGCCCGGTTTTTCCGCCGCACGCCGTTTCCGGCCCGCTTTTTCCGCGGCACGCCGTTTCGGAGGCCGGATCCGGCCCGGTTTTTCCGCAGCACGCCGTTTCGGAGGCCGGATCCGGCCCGGTTTTTCCGCGGCACGCCGTTTCCGGCCCGGTTTTTCCGCGGCACTCTGTTTCGGAGGCCGGATCCGGCCCGGTTTTTCCGCGGCACGCCGTTTCGGAGGCCGGATCCGGCCCGGTTTTTCCGCGGCACGCCGTTTCGGAGGCCGGATCCGGCCCGGTTTTTTCCGCGGCACGCCGTTTCCGGCCCGGTTTTTCCGCGGCACGCCGTTTCGGAGGCCGGATCCGGCCCGGTTTTTCCGCGGCACGCCGTTTCCGGCCCGGTTTTTCCGCGGCACGCCGTTTCGGAGGCCGGATCCGGCCCGGTTTTTCCGCGGCACGCCGTTTCGGAGGCCGGATCCGGCCCGGTTTTTCCGCGGCACGCCGTTTCCGGCCCGGTTTTTTCCGGCACGCCGTTTCGGAGGCCGGATCCGGCCCGGTTTTTCCGCGGCACGCCGTTTCCGGCCCGGTTTTTCCGCGGCACGCCGTTTCGGAGGCGGATCCGGCCCGTTTTTCCGCGGCACGCCGTTTCGGAGGCCGGATCCGGCCCAGTTTTTCCGCGGCACGCCGTTTCCAGCCCAGTTTTTCCGCGGCACGCCGTTTCGGAGGCCGGATCCGGCCCGGTTTTTGCGCCGCACGCCGTTTCGGAGGCCGTTTCCGGCCCGGTTTTTCCGCGGCACGCCGTTTCGGAGGCCGGATCCGGCCCGGTTTTTCCGCGGCACGCCGTTTCCGGCCCGGTTTTTCCGCGGCACGCCGTTTCGGAGGCCGGATCCGGCCCGGTTTTTCCGCGGCACGCCGTTTCGGAGGCCGGATCCGGCCCGGTTTTTCCGCGGCACGCCGTTTCCGGCCCGGTTTTTCCGCGGCACGCCGTTTCGGAGGCCGGATCCGGCCCGGTTTTTTTCCGCGGCACGCCGTTTCCGGCCCAGTTTTTCCGCGGCACGCCGTTTCGGAGGCCGGATTCGGCCCGGTTTTTTCCGCGGCACGCCGTTTCGGAGGCCGGATCCGGCCCGGTTTTTCCGCGGCACGCCGTTTCCAGCCCAGTTTTTCCGCGGCACGCCGTTTCGGAGGCCGGATCCGGCCCGGTTTTTCCGCGGCACGCCGTTTCGGAGGCCGGATCCGGCCCGGTTTTTCCGCGGCACGCCGTTTCGGAGGCCGGATCCGGCCCGGTTTTTCCGCGGCACGCCGTTTCCGGCCCCGGTTTTTCCGCGGCACGCCGTTTCCGGCCCGGTTTTTTCCGCGGCACGCCGTTTCGGAGGCTGGATCCGGCCCGGTTTTTTCCGCGGCACGCCGTTTCGGAGGCCGGATCCGGCCCGGTTTTTCCGCGGCACGCCGTTTCGGAGGCCGTTTCCGGCCCGGTTTTTCCGCGGCACGCCGTTTCGGAGGCCGGATCCGGCCCGGTTTTTCCGCGGCACGCCCGTTTCGGAGGCCGGATCCGGCCCGGTTTTTTCCGCCGCACGCCGTTTCGGAGGCCGGATCCGGCCCGGTTTTTCCGCGGCACGCCGTTTCCGGCCCGGTTTTTCCGCGGCACGCCGTTTCGGAGGCCGGATCCGGCCCGGTTTTTCCGCGGCACGCCGTTTCCCGGCCCGGTTTTTCCGCGGCACGCCGTTTCGGAGGCCGGATCCGGCCCGGTTTTTCCGCGGCAACGCCGTTTCGGAGGCCGGATCCGGCCCGGTTTTTCCGCGGCACGCCGTTTCCAGCCCAGTTTTTCCGCGGCACGCCGTTTCGGAGGCCGGATCCGGCCCGGTTTTTCCGCCGCACGCCGTTTCGGAGGCCGGATCCGGCCCGGTTTTTCCGCGGCAACGCCGTTTCGGAGGCCGGATCCGGCCCGGTTTTTCCGCGGCACGCCGTTTCCGGCCCGGTTTTTCCGCGGCACGCCGTTTCGGAGGCTGGATCCAGCCCGGTTTTTCCCGCGGCACGCCGTTTCGGAGGCCGGATCCGGCCCGGTTTTTCCGCGGCACGCCGTTTCGGAGGCCGGATCCGGCCCGGTTTTTCCGCGGCACGCCGTTTCGGAGGCCGGATCCGGCCCGGTTTTTCCGCGGCACGCCATTTCCGGCCCGGTTTTTTCCGCGGCACCGCCGTTTCGGAGGCCGGATCCGGCCCGGTTTTTTTCCGCGGCACGCCGTTTTTTTCCGCGGCACGCCGTTTCCAGCCCGCTTTTTCGGCGGCACGCCGTTTCGGAGGCCGTTTCCGGCCCGGTTTTTCTGCGGCACGCCGTTTCGGAGGCCGGATCCGGCCCGGTTTTTCCGCGGCACGCCGTTTCGGAGGCCGGATCCGGCCCGGTTTTTCCGCGGCACGCCGTTTCCGGCCCGGTTTTTCCGCGGCCTCTGTTTCGGGGCGGGCCCGGTTTTTCCGCGGCACGCCGTTTCGGAGGCCGGATCCGGCCCGGTTTTTCCGCGGCACGCCGTTTCGGAGGCCGGATCCGGCCCGGTTTTTCCGCGGCACGCCGTTTCCGGCCCGGTTTTCCGCGGCACGCCGTTTCGGAGGCCGGATCCGGCCCGGTTTTTCTGCGGCACGCCGTTTCCGGCCCGGTTTTTCCGCGGCACGCCGTTTCGGAGGCCGGATCCGGCCCGGTTTTTCCGCGGCACGCCGTTTCCGGCCCGGTTTTTCCGCGGCACGCCGTTTCGGAGGCCGGATCCGGCCCGGTTTTTCCGCGGCACGCCGTTTCCGGCCCGGTTTTTCCGCGGCACGCCGTTTCGGAGGCCGGATCCGGCCCCGTTTTTCCGCGGCACGCCGTTTCGGAGGCCGGATCCGGCCCGGTTTTTCCGCGGCACGACGTTTCCAGCCCAGTTTTTCCGCGGCACGCCGTTTCGGAGGCCGGATCCGGCCCGGTTTTTCTGCCGCACGCCGTTTCGGAGGCCGTTTCCGGCCCGGTTTTTCCGCGGCACGCCGTTTCGGAGGCCGGATCCGGCCCGGTTTTTCCGCGGCACGCCGTTTCCGGCCCGGTTTTTCCGCGGCACGCCGTTTCGGAGGCCGGATCCGGCCCGGTTTTTCCGCGGCACGCCGTTTCGGAGGCCGGATCCGGCCCGGTTTTTCCGCGGCACGCCGTTTCCGGCCCGGTTTTTCCGCGGCACGCCGTTTCGGAGGCCGGATCCGGCCCGGTTTTTCCGCGGCACGCCGTTTCCGGCCCAGTTTTTTCCGCGGCACGCCGTTTCGGAGGCCGGATCCGGCCCCGTTTTTCCGCGGCACGCCGTTTCGGAGGCCGGATCGGGCCCGGTTTTTCCGCGGCACGCCGTTTCCAGCCCAGTTTTTCCGCGGCACGCCGTTTCGGAGGCCGGATCCGGCCCGGTTTTTCCGTGGCACGCCGTTTCGGAGGCCGGATCCGGCCCGGTTTTTCCGCGGCACGCCGTTTCGGAGGCCGGATCCGGCCCGGTTTTTCCGCGGCACGCCGTTTCCGGCCCGGTTTTTCCGCGGCACGCCGTTTCCGGCCCGGTTTTTCCGCGGCACGCCGTTTCGGAGGCTGGATCCGGCCCGGTTTTTCCGCGGCACGCCGTTTCGGAGGCCGGATCCGGCCGGTTTTTCCGCGGCACGCTATTTCGGAGGCCGGATCCGGCCCGGTTTTTCCGCCGCACGCCGTTTCTGGCCCGGTTTTTCCGCGGCACGCCGTTTCGGAGGCCGGATCCGGCCCGGTTTTTCCGCGGCACGCCATTTCGGAGGCCGGATCCGGCCCGGTTTTTCCGCGGCACGCCGTTTCCGGCCCGGTTTTTCCGCGGCACGCCGTTTCGGAGGCCGGATCCGGCCCGGTTTTTTCCGTGGCACGCCGTTTCGGAGGCCGGATCCGGCCCGGTTTTTCCGCGGCACGCCGTTTCGGAGGCCGGATCCGGCCCGGTTTTTCCGCGGCACGCCGTTTCCGGCCCGGTTTTTTCCGCGGCACGCCGTTTCGGAGGCCGGATCCGGCCCGGTTTTTCTGCGGCACGCCGTTTCGGAGGCCGTTTCCGGCCCGGTTTTTCCGCGGCACGCCGTTTCGGAGGCCGGATCCGGCCCGGTTTTTCCGCGGCACGCCGTTTTGGAGGCCGCATCTGGCCCGGTTTTTCCGCGCACGCCGTTTCGGAGGCCGTTTCCGGCCCGGTTTTTCCGCGGCACGCCGTTTCCGGCCCGGTTTTTCCGCGGCACGCCGTTTCGGAGGCCGGATCCGGCCCGGTTTTTCCGCCGCACGCCGTTTCGGAGGCCGGATCCGGCCCGGTTTTTCCGCGGCACGCCGTTTCCGGCCCGGTTTTTCCGCGGCACGCCGTTTCGGAGGCCGGATCCGGCCCGGTTTTTCCGCGGCACGCCGTTTCCGGCCCGGTTTTTTCCGCGGCACGCCGTTTCGGAGGCCGGATCCGGCCCCGTTTTTCCGCGGCACGCCGTTTCGGAGGCCGGATCCGGCCCGGTTTTTCCGCGGCACGCCGTTTCCAGCCCAGTTTTTTCCGCGGCACGCCGTTTCGGAGGCCGGATCCGGCCCGGTTTTTCCGCCGCACGCGTTTCGGAGGCCGGATCCGGCCCGGTTTTTTCCGCGGCACGCCGTTTCGGAGGCCGGATCCGGCCCGGTTTTTCCGCGGCACGCCGTTTCCGGCCCGGTTTTTCCGCGGCACACCGTTTCAGAGGCTGGATCCAGCCCGGTTTTTCCGCGGCACGCCGTTTCGGAGGCCGGATCCGGCCCGGTTTTTCCGCGGCACGCCGTTTCGGAGGCCGGATCCGGCCCGGTTTTTCCGCGGCACGCCGTTTCGGAGGCCGGATCCGGCCCGGTTTTTCCGCGGCACGCCGTTTCCGGCCCGGTTTTTCCGCGGCACGCCGTTTCGGAGGCCGGATCCGGCCCGGTTTTTCCGCGGCACGCCGTTTCCAGCCCGCTTTTTCGGCGGCACGCCGTTTCGGAGGCCGGATCCGGCCCGGTTTTTCCGCGGCACGCCGTTTCCGGCCCGGTTTTTCCGCGGCACGCTGTTTCGGAGGCCGGATCCGGCCCGGTTTTTCCGCGGCACGCCGTTTCGGAGGCCGGATCCGGCCCGGTTTTTCCGCGGCACGCCGTTTCGGAGGCCGGATCCGGCCCGGTTTTTCCGCGGCACGCCGTTTCCGGCCCGGTTTTTCCGCGGCACGCCGTTTCGGAGGCCGGATCCGGCACGGTTTTTCCGCGGCACGCCGTTTCGGAGGCTGGATCCGGCCCGGTTTTTCCGTGGCACGCCGTTTCCGGCCCGGTTTTTCCGCGGCACGCCGTTTCGGAGGCCGGATCCGGCCCGGTTTTTCCGCCGCACGCCGTTTCGGAGGCCGGATCCGGCCCGGTTTTTCCCCGGCACGCCGTTTCCGGCCCGGTTTTTCCGCGGCACGCCGTTTCGGAGGCCGGATCCGGCCCGGTTTTTCCGCGGCACGCCGTTTCGGAGGCCCGGTTTTTCCGCGGCACGCCGTTTCGGAGGCCGGATCCGGCCCGTTTTTTTCCGCGGCACGCCGTTTCGGAGGCCGGATCCGGCCCGGTTTTTCCGCGGCACGCCGTTTCGGAGGCCGGATCCGGCCCGGTTTTTCCGCGGCACGCCGTTTCCGGCCCAGTTTTTCCGCGGCACGCCGTTTCGGAGGCCGGATCCGGCCCGGTTTTTCCGTGGCACGCCGTTTCCGGCCCGGTTTTTCCGCGGCACGCCGTTTCGGAGGCCGGATCCGGCCGGTTTTTCCGCGGCACGCTATTTCGGAGGCCGGATCCGGCCCGGTTTTTCCGCCGCACGCCGTTTCTGGCCCGGTTTTTCCGCGGCACGCCTTTTCGGAGGCCGGATCCGGCCCGGTTTTTCCGCGGCACGCCATTTCGGAGGCCGGATCCGGCCCGGTTTTTCCACGGCACGCCGTTTCCGGCCCGGTTTTTTCCGCGGCACGCCGTTTCGGAGGCCGGATCCGGCCCGGTTTTTCCGTGGCACGCCGTTTCGGAGGCCGGATCCGGCCCGGTTTTTCCGCGGCACGCCGTTTCGGAGGCCGGATCCGGCCCGGTTTTTCCGCGGCACGCCGTTTCCGGCCCGGTTTTTCCGCGGCACGCCGTTTCGGAGGCCGGATCCGGCCCGGTTTTTCCGCGGCACGCCGTTTTGGAGGCCGGATCTGGCCTGGTTTTTCCGCGGCACGCCGTTTCGGAGGCCGTTTCCGGCCCGGTTTTTCCGCGGCACGCCGTTTCCGGCCCGGTTTTTCCGCGGCACGCCGTTTCGGAGGCCGGATCCGGCCCGGTTTTTCCGCCGCACGCCGTTTCGGAGGCCGGATCCGGCCCGGTTTTTCCGCGGCACGCCGTTTCCGGCCCGGTTTTTCCGCGGCACGCCGTTTCGGAGGCCGGATCCGGCCCGGTTTTTCCGCGGCACGCCGTTTCCGGCCCGGTTTTTCCGTGGCACGCCGTTTCGGAGGCCGGATCCGGCCCCGTTTTTCCGCGGCACGCCGTTTCGGAGGCCGGATCCGGCCCGGTTTTTCCGCGGCACGCCGTTTCCAGCCCAGTTTTTCCGCGGCACGCCGTTTCGGAGGCCGGATCCGGCCCGGTTTTTCCGCCGCACGCCGTTTCGGAGGCCGGATCCGGCCCGGTTTTTCCGCGGCACGCCGTTTCGGAGGCCGGATCCGGCCCGGTTTTTCCGCAGCACGCCGTTTCCGGCCCGGTTTTTCTGCGGCACGCCGTTTCGGAGGCTGGATCCAGCCCGGTTTTTCCGCGGCACGCCGTTTCGGAGGCCGGATCCGGCCCGGTTTTTCCGCGGCACGCCGTTTCCGGCCCGGTTTTTCCGCGGCACGCCGTTTCGGAGGCCGGATCCGGCCCGGTTTTTCCGCGGCACGCCGTTTCCAGCCCGCTTTTTCGGCGGCACGCCGTTTCGGAGGCCGGATCCGGCCCGGTTTTTCCGCGGCACGCCGTTTCCGGCCCGGTTTTTTCCGCGGCACGCTGTTTCGGAGGCCGGATCCGGCCCGGTTTTTCCGCGGCACGCCGTTTCGGAGGCCGGATCCGGCCCGGTTTTTCCGCGGCACGCCGTTTCGGAGGCCGGATCCGGCCCGGTTTTTCCGCGGCACGCCGTTTCCGGCCCGGTTTTTCCGCGGCACGCCG
Organism: Phalacrocorax aristotelis; assembly: GCF_949628215.1. Lineage (NCBI taxonomy): Eukaryota > Metazoa > Chordata > Aves > Suliformes > Phalacrocoracidae > Phalacrocorax > Phalacrocorax aristotelis. The sequence goes on along the minus strand of NW_027441373.1, from coordinate 48,120 downwards.
TTTCGGAGGCCGGATCTGGCCCGGTTTTTCCGCGGCACGCCGTTTCGGAGGCTGGATCCGGCCCGGTTTTTCCGTGGCACGCTGTTTCCGGCCCGGTTTTTTCCGCGGCACGCCGTTTCGGAGGCCGGATCCGGCCCGGTTTTTCCGCGGCACGCCGTTTCGGAGGCCGGATCCGGCCCGGTTTTTCCCCGGCACGCCGTTTCCGGCCCGGTTTTTCCGCGGCACGCCGTTTCGGAGGCCGGATCCGGCCCGGTTTTTCCGCGGCACGCCGTTTCGGAGGCCCGGTTTTTCCGCGGCACGCCGTTTCGGAGGCCGGATCCGGCCCGGTTTTTCCGCGGCACGCCGTTTCGGAGGCCGGATCCGGCCAGGTTTTTCCGCGGCACGCCGTTTCGGAGGCCGGATCCGGCCCGGTTTTTCCGCGGCACGCCGTTTCCGGCCCGGTTTTTCCGCGGCACGCCGTTTCGGAGGCCGGATCCGGCCCGGTTTTTCCGTGGCACGCCGTTTCCGGCCCGGTTTTTCCGCGGCACGCCGTTTCGGAGGCCGGATCCGGCCCGGTTTTTCCGCGGCACGCCGTTTCCGGCCTGGTTTTTCCGCGGCACGCCGTTTCGGAGGCCGGATCTGGCCCGGTTTTTCCGCGGCACGCCGTTTTCGGCCCGGTTTTTCCGCGGCACGCCGTTTCGGAGGCCGGATCTGGCCCCGTTTTTCCGCGGCACGCCATTTCGGAGGCCGGATCCGGCCCGGTTTTTCCGCGGCACGCCGTTTCCAGCCCGCTTTTTCGGCGGCACGCCGTTTCGGAGGCCGGATCCGGCCCGGTTTTTCCGCGGCACGCCGTTTCCTGCCCGCTTGTTCGGCGGCACGCCGTTTCGGAGGCCGGATCAGGCCCGGTTTTTTCCGCGGCACGCCATTTCGGAGGCCGGATCCGGCCCGGTTTTTCCGCGGCACGCCGTTTCCAGCCCGCTTTTTCGGCGGCACGCCGTTTCGGAGGCCGGATCCGGCCCGGTTTTTCCGCGGCACGCCGTTTCCTGCCCGCTTTTTCGGCGGCACGCCGTTTCGGAGGCCGGATCAGGCCCGGTTTTTCCGCGGCACGCCGTTTCCGGCCCGGTTTTTCCGCGGCACGCTGTTTCGGAGGCCGGATCCGGCCCGGTTTTTCCGCCGCACGCCGTTTCGGAGGCCGGATCCGGCCCGGTTTTTCCGCGGCACGCCGTTTCCGGCCCGGTTTTTTCGGCGGCACGCTGTTTCGGAGGCCGGATCCGGCCCGGTTTTTCCGCGGCACGCCATTTCGGAGGCCGGATATGGCCCGGTTTTTCCGCGGCACGCCGTTTCCGGCCCGGTTTTTCCGCGGCACGCCGTTTCGGAGGCCGGATCCGGCCCGGTTTTTCCGCGGCACGCCGTTTCGGAGGCCGGATCCGGCCCGGTTTTTCCGCGGCACGCCGTTTCCGGCCCGGTTTTTCCGCGGCACGCCGTTTCGTAGGCCGGATCCGGCCCGGTTTTTTCCGCGGCACGCCGTTTCGGAGGCCGGATCCGGCCCGGTTTTTCCGCGGCACGCCGTTTCCGGCCCGGTTTTTCCGCGGCACGCCGTTTCGGAGGCCGGATCCGGCCCGGTTTTTCCGCGGCACGCCGTTTCGGAGGCCGGATCCGGCCCGGTTTTTCCGCGGCACGCCGTTTCGGAGGCCGGATCCGGCCCGGTTTTTCTGCGGCACGCCGTTTCGGAGGCCGTTTCCGGCCCGGTTTTTCCGCGGCACGCCGTTTCGGAGGCCGGATCCGGCCCGGTTTTTCCGCGGCACGCCGTTTTGGAGGCCGGATCTGGCCCGTTTTTTCCGCGGCACGCCGTTTCGGAGGCCGTTTCCGGCCCGGTTTTTCCGCGGCACGCCGTTTCCGGCCCGGTTTTTCCGCGGCACGCCGTTTCGGAGGCCGGATCCGGCCCGGTTTTTCCGCGGCACGCCGTTTCGGAGGCTGGATCCGGCCCCGTTTTTCCGCGGCACGCCGTTTCCGGCCCGGTTTTTCCGCGGCACGCCGTTTCGGAGGCCGGATCCGGCCCGGTTTTTCCGCGGCACGCCGTTTCCGGCCCGGTTTTTCCGCGGCACGCCGTTTCGGAGGCCGGATCCGGACCGGTTTTTCCGCGGCATGCCGTTTCGGAGACCGGATCCGGCCCGGTTTTTCCGCGGCACGCCGTTTCCGGCCCGGTTTTTCCGCGGCACGCCGTTTCGGAGGCCGGATCCGGCCCGGTTTTTCCGCGGCACGCCGTTTCCGGCCCGGTTTTTCCGCGGCACGCCGTTTCGGAGGCCGGATCCGGCCCCGTTTTTCCACGGCACGCCATTTCGGAGGCCGGATCCGGCCCGGTTTTTCCGCGGCACGCCGTTTCGGAGGCCGGATCCGGCCCGGTTTTTCCGCGGCACGCCGTTTCCAGCCCGCTTTTTCGGCGGCACGCCGTTTCGGAGGCCGGATCCGGCCCGGTTTTTCCGCGGCACGCCGTTTCCGGCCCGGTTTTTCCGCGGCACGCTGTTTCGGAGGCCGGATCCGGCCCGGTTTTTCCGCCGCACGCCGTTTCGGAGGCCGGATCCGGCCCGGTTTTTCCGCGGCACGCCGTTTCGGAGGCCGGATCCGGCCCGGTTTTTCCGCGGCACGCCGTTTCCGGCCCGGTTTTTCCGCGGCACGCCGTTTCGGAGGCCGGATCCGGCCCGGTTTTTTCCGCGGCACGCCGTTTCGGAGGCCGGATCCGGCCCGGTTTTTCCACGGCACGCCGTTTCGGAGGCCGGATCTGGCCCCGTTTTTCCGCGGCACGCCATTTCGGAGGCCGGATCCGGCCCGGTTTTTCCGCGGCACGCCGTTTCCAGCCCGCTTTTTCGGCGGCACGCCGTTTCGGAGGCCGGATCCGGCCCGGTTTTTCCGCGGCACGCCGTTTCCTGCCCGCTTGTTCGGCGGCACGCCGTTTCGGAGGCCGGATCAGGCCCGGTTTTTCCGCGGCACGCCATTTCGGAGGCCGGATCCGGCCCGGTTTTTCCGCGGCACGCCGTTTCCAGCCCGCTTTTTCGGCGGCACGCCGTTTCGGAGGCCGGATCCGGCCCGGTTTTTCCGCGGCACGCCGTTTCCTGCCCGCTTTTTCGGCGGCACGCCGTTTCGGAGGCCGGATCAGGCCCGGTTTTTCCGCGGCACGCCGTTTCCGGCCCGGGTTTTTCCGCGGCACGCTGTTTCGGAGGCCGGATCCGGCCCGGTTTTTCCGCGGCACGCCGTTTCCGGCCCGGTTTTTTCGGCGGCACGCTGTTTCGGAGGCCGGATCCGGCCCGGTTTTTCCGCGGCACGCCATTTCGGAGGCCGGATATGGCCCGGTTTTTCCGCGGCACGCCGTTTCCGGCCCGGTTTTTCCGCGGCACGCCGTTTCGGAGGCCGGATCCGGCCCGGTTTTTCCGCGGCACGCCGTTTCGGAGGCCGGATCCGGCCCGGTTTTTCCGCGGCACGCCGTTTCCGGCCCGGTTTTTCCGCGGCACGCCGTTTCGTAGGCCGGATCCGGCCCGGTTTTTCCGCGGCACGCCGTTTCGGAGGCCGGATCCGGCCCGGTTTTTCCGCGGCACGCCGTTTCCGGCCCGGTTTTTTCCGCGGCACGCCGTTTCGGAGGCCGGATCCGGCCCGGTTTTTCCGCGGCACGCCGTTTCGGAGGCCGGATCCGGCCCGGTTTTTCCGCGGCACGCCGTTTCGGAGGCCGGATCCGGCCCGGTTTTTCTGCGGCACGCCGTTTCGGAGGCCGTTTCCGGCCCGGTTTTTCCGCGGCACGCCGTTTCGGAGGCCGGATCCGGTCCGGTTTTTCCGCGGCACGCCGTTTTGGAGGCCGGATCTGGCCCGTTTTTTTCCGCGGCACGCCGTTTCGGAGGCCGTTTCCGGCCCGGTTTTTCCGCGGCACGCCGTTTCCGGCCCGGTTTTTCCGCGGCACGCCGTTTCGGAGGCCGGATCCGGCCCGGTTTTTCCGCGGCACGCCGTTTCGGAGGCTGGATCCGGCCCCGTTTTTCCGCGGCACGCCGTTTCCGGCCCGGTTTTTCCGCGGCACGCCGTTTCGGAGGCCGGATCCGGCCCGGTTTTTCCGCGGCACGCCGTTTCCGGCCCGGTTTTTTCCGCGGCACGCCGTTTCGGAGACCGGATCCGGCCCCGTTTTTTCCGCGGCACGCCGTTTCCGGCCCGGTTTTTCCGCGGCACGCCGTTTCGGAGGCCGGATCCGGCCCGGTTTTTCCGCGGCACGCCGTTTCCGGCCCGGTTTTTTCCGCGGCACGCCGTTTCGGAGGCCGGATCCGGCCCCGTTTTTCCACGGCACGCCATTTCGGAGGCCGGATCCGGCCCGGTTTTTCCGCGGCACGCCGTTTCGGAGGCCGGATCCGGCCCGGTTTTTCCGCGGCACGCCGTTTCCAGCCCGCTTTTTCGGCGGCACGCCGTTTCGGAGGCCGGATCCGGTCCGGTTTTTCCGCGGCACGCCGTTTCCGGCCCGGTTTTTTCCGCGGCACGCTGTTTCGGAGGCCGGATCCGGCCCGGTTTTTTCCGCCGCACGCCGTTTCGGAGGCCGGATCCGGCCCGGTTTTTTCCGCGGCACGCCGTTTCGGAGGCCGGATCCGGCCCGGTTTTTCCGCGGCACGCCGTTTCCGGCCCGGTTTTTCCGCGGCACGCCGTTTCGGAGGCCGGATCCGGCCCGGTTTTTCCGCGGCACGCCGTTTCGGAGGCCGGATCCGGCCCGGTTTTTCCACGGCACGCCGTTTCGGAGGCCGGATCCGGCCCGGTTTTTCCGCGGCACGCCGTTTCCGGCCCGGTTTTTCCGCGGCACGCCGTTTCGGAGGCCGGATCCGGCCCGGTTTTTCCGCGGCACGCCGTTTCGGAGGCCGGATCCGGCCCGGTTTTTCCGCGGCACGCCGTTTCCGGCCCGGTTTTTCCGCGGCACGCCGTTTCGGAGGCCGGATCCGGCCCGGTTTTTCCGCGGCACGCCGTTTCGGAGGCCGGATCCGGCCCGGTTTTTCCGCGGCACGCCGTTTCGGAGGCCGGATCCGGCCCGGTTTTTCCGCGGCACGCCGTTTCCAGCCCAGTTTTTCCGCGGCACGCCGTTTCGGAGGCCGGATCCGGCCCGGTTTTTCCGCCGCACGCCGTTTCGGAGGCCGGATCCGGCCCGGTTTTTCCGCGGCACGCCGTTTCGGAGGCCGGATCCGGCCCGGTTTTTCCGCGGCACGCCGTTTCCTGCCCGGTTTTTCCGCGGCACGCCGTTTCGGAGGCCGGATCCGGCCCGGTTTTTCCGCGGCACGCCGTTTCCGGCCCGGTTTTTCCGCGGCACGCCGTTTCGGAGGCCGGATCCGGCCCGGTTTTTCCGCGGCACGCCGTTTCCGGCCCGGTTTTTCCGCGGCACGCTGTTTCGGAGGCCGGATCCGGCCCGGTTTTTCCGCCGCACGCCGTTTCGGAGGCCGGATCCGGCCCGGTTTTTCCGCGGCACGCCGTTTCGGAGGCCGGATCCGGCCCGGTTTTTCCGCGGCACGCCGTTTCCGGCCCGGTTTTTCCGCGGCACGCCGTTTCGGAGGCCGGATCCGGCCCGGTTTTTCCGCGGCACGCCGTTTCGGAGGCCGGATCCGGCCCGGTTTTTCCACGGCACGCCGTTTCGGAGGCCGGATCCGGCCCGGTTTTTCCGCGGCACGCCGTTTCCGGCCCGGTTTTTCCGCGGCACGCCGTTTCGGAGGCCGGATCCGGCCCGGTTTTTTCCGCGGCACGCCGTTTCGGAGGCCGGATCCGGCCCGGTTTTTCCGCGGCACGCCGTTTCCGGCCCGGTTTTTCCGCGGCACGCCGTTTCGGAGGCCGGATCCGGCCCGGTTTTTCCGCGGCACGCCGTTTCGGAGGCCGGATCCGGCCCGGTTTTTCCGCGGCACGCCGTTTCGGAGGCCGGATCCGGCCCGGTTTTTCCGCGGCACGCCGTTTCCAGCCCAGTTTTTCCGCGGCACGCCGTTTCGGAGGCCGGATCCGGCCCGGTTTTTCCGCCGCACGCCGTTTCGGAGGCCGGATCCGGCCCGGTTTTTCCGCGGCACGCCGTTTCGGAGGCCGGATCCGGCCCGGTTTTTCCGCGGCACGCCGTTTCCTGCCCAGTTTTTCCGCGGCACGCTGTTTCGGAGGCCGGATCCGGCCCGGTTTTTCCGCCGCACGCCGTTTCGGAGGCCGGATCCGGCCCGGTTTTTCCGCGGCACGCCGTTTCGGAGGCCGGATCCGGCCCGGTTTTTCCGCGGCACGCCGTTTCCGGCCTGGTTTTTCCGCGGCACGCCGTTTCGGAGGCCGGATCTGGCCCGGTTTTTCCGCGGCACGCCGTTTCGGAGGCCGGATCCGGCCCGGTTTTTCCGCGGCACGCCGTTTCCGGCCCGGTTTTTCCGCGGCACGCTGTTTCGGAGGCCGGATCCGGCCCGGTTTTTCCGCGGCACGCCGTTTCGGAGGCCGGATCCGGCCCGGTTTTTCCGCGGCACGCCGTTTCGGAGGCCGGATCCGGCCCGGTTTTTCCGCGGCACGCCGTTTCCGGCCCGGTTTTTCCGCGGCACGCCGTTTCGGAGGCCGGATCCGGCCCGGTTTTTCCGCGGCACTCTGTTTCGGAGGCCGGATCCGGCCCGGTTTTTCCGCGGCACGCCGTTTCGGAGGCCGGATCCGGCCCGGTTTTTCCGCGGCACGCCGTTTCGGAGGCCGGATCCGGCCCGGTTTTTCCGCGGCACGCCGTTTCCGGCCCGGTTTTTCCGCGGCACGCCGTTTCGGAGGCCGGATCCGGCCCGGTTTTTCTGCGGCACGCCGTTTCCGGCCCGGTTTTTCCGTGGCACGCCGTTTCGGAGGCCGGATCCGGCCCGGTTTTTCCGCGGCACGCCGTTTCGGAGGCCGGATCCGGCCCCGTTTTTCCGCGGCACGCCGTTTCGGAGGCCGGATCCGGCCCGGTTTTTCTGCGGCACGCCGTTTCGGAGGCCGTTTCCGGCCCGGTTTTTCCGCGGCACGCCGTTTCGGAGGCCGGATCCGGCCCGGTTTTTCCGCGGCACGCCGTTTTGGAGGCCGGATCTGGCCTGGTTTTTCCGCGGCACGCCGTTTCGGAGGCCGTTTCCGGCCCGGTTTTTCTGCGGCACGCCGTTTCGGAGGCCGTTTCCGGCCAGGTTTTTCCGCGGCACGCCGTTTCGGAGGCCGGATCCGGCCCGGTTTTTCCGCGGCACGCCGTTTTGGAGGCCGGATCTGGCCCGGTTTTTCCGCGGCACGCCGTTTCGGAGGCCGTTTCCGGCCCGGTTTTTCCGCGGCACGCCGTTTCCGGCCCGGTTTTTCCGCGGCACGCCGTTTCGGAGGCCGGATCCGGCCCGGTTTTTCCGCGGCACGCCGTTTCGGAGGCTGGATCCGGCCCGGTTTTTCCGCGGCACGCCGTTTCCGGCCCGGTTTTTCCGCGGCACGCCGTTTCGGAGGCCGGATCCGGCCCGGTTTTTCCGCGGCACGCCGTTTCCGGCCCGGTTTTTTCCGCGGCACGCCGTTTCGGAGGCCGGATCCGGACCGGTTTTTTCCGCGGCATGCCGTTTCGGAGACCGGATCCGGCCCGGTTTTTCCGCGGCACGCCGTTTCCGGCCCGGTTTTTCCGCGGCACGCCGTTTCGGAGGCCGGATCCGGCCCGGTTTTTTCCGCGGCACGCCGTTTCCGGCCCGGTTTTTTCCGCGGCACGCCGTTTCGGAGGCCGGATCCGGCCCCGTTTTTCCACGGCACGCCATTTCGGAGGCCGGATCCGGCCCGGTTTTTCCGCGGCACGCCGTTTCCAGCCCGCTTTTTCGGCGGCACGCCGTTTCGGAGGCCGGATCCGGCCCGGTTTTTCCGCGGCACGCCGTTTCCGGCCCGGTTTTTTCCGCGGCACGCTGTTTCGGAGGCCGGATCCGGCCCGGTTTTTCCGCCGCACGCCGTTTCGGAGGCCGGATCCGGCCCGGTTTTTCCGCGGCACGCCGTTTCGGAGGCCGGATCCGGCCCGGTTTTTCCGCGGCACACCGTTTCCGGCCCGGTTTTTTCCGCCGCACGCCGTTTCGGAGGCCGGATCCGGCCCGGTTTTTTCCGCGGCACGCCGTTTCGGAGGCCGGATCCGGCCCGGTTTTTCCGCGGCACGCCGTTTCCGGCCCGGTTTTTTCCGCGGCACGCCGTTTCGGAGGCCGGATCCGGCCCGGTTTTTCCGCGGCACGCCGTTTCGGAGGCCGGATCCGGCCCGGTTTTTCCGCGGCACGCCGTTTCCGGCCCGGTTTTTCCGCGGCACGCCGTTTCGGAGGCCGGATCCGGCCCGGTTTTTCCGCGGCACGCCGTTTCGGAGGCCGGATCCGGCCCGGTTTTTCCGCGGCACGCCGTTTCCGGCCCGGTTTTTCCGCGGCACGCCGTTTCGGAGGCCGGATCCGGCCCGGTTTTTCCGCGGCACGCCGTTTCGGAGGCCGGATCCGGCCCCGTTTTTCCGCGGCACGCCGTTTCGGAGGCCGGATCCGGCCCGGTTTTTCCGCGGCACGCCGTTTCCAGCCCAGTTTTTCCGCGGCACGCCGTTTCGGAGGCCGGATCCGGCCCGGTTTTTCCGCCGCACGCCGTTTCGGAGGCCGGATCCGGCCCGGTTTTTCCGCGGCACGCCGTTTCGGAGGCCGGATCCGGCCCGGTTTTTCCGCGGCACGCCGTTTCCTGCCCGGTTTTTCCGCGGCACGCCGTTTCGGAGGCCGGATCCGGCCCGGTTTTTCCGCGGCACGCCGTTTCCGGCCCGGTTTTTCCGCCGCACGCCGTTTCGGAGGCCGGATCCGGCCCGGTTTTTCCGCGGCACGCCGTTTCCGGCCCGGTTTTTCCGCGGCACGCCGTTTTGGAGGCCGGATCCGGCCCGGTTTTTCCGCGGCACGCCGTTTCCGGCCCGGTTTTTCCGCAGCACGCCGTTTCGGAGGCCGGATCCGGCCCGGTTTTTCCGCGGCACGCCGTTTCCAGCCCGGTTTTTCCGCAGCACGCCGTTTCGGAGGCCGGATCCGGCCCGGTTTTTCCGCGGCACACCGTTTCCGGCCCGGTTTTTCCGCCGCACGCCGTTTCGGAGGCCGGATCCTACCCGGTTTTGCCGCAGCACGCCGTTTCCGGCCCGGTTTTTCCGCGGCACGCCGTTTTGGAGGCCGGATCCGGCCCGGTTTTTCCGCGGCACGCCGTTTCCGGCCCGGTTTTTCCGCAGCACGCCGTTTCGGAGGCCGGATCCGGCCCGGTTTTTCCGCGGCACGCCGTTTCCAGCCCGGTTTTTCCGCAGCACGCCGTTTCGGAGGCCGGATCCGGCCCGGTTTTTCCGCGGCACGCCGTTTCCGGCCCGGTTTTTCCGCGGCACGCCGTTTCGGAGGCCGGATCCGGCCCGGTTTTTCCGCGGCACGCCGTTTCGGAGGCCGGATCCGGCCCGGTTTTTCCGCGGCACGCCGTTTCCGGCCCGGTTTTTCCGCGGCACGCCGTTTCGGAGGCCGGATCCGGCCTGGTTTTTCCGCGGCACGCCGTTTCGGAGGCCGGATCCGGCCGGTTTTTCCGTGGCACGCTATTTCGGAGGCCGGATCCGGCCCGGTTTTTCCGCCGCACGCCGTTTCTGGCCCGGTTTTTCCGCGGCACGCCGTTTCGGAGGCCGGATCCGGCCCGGTTTTTCCGCGGCACGCCGTTTCGGAGGCCGGATCCGGCCCGGTTTTTCCGCGGCACGCCGTTTCGGAGGCCGGATCCGGCCCGGTTTTTCCGCGGCACGCCGTTTCGGAGGCCGGATCCGGCCCCGTTTTTCCGCGGCACGCCGTTTCGGAGGCCGGATCCGGCCCGGTTTTTCTGCGGCACGCCGTTTCGGAGGCCGTTTCCGGCCCGGTTTTTCCGCGGCACGCCGTTTCGGAGGCCGGATCCGGCCCGGTTTTTCCGCGGCACGCCGTTTTGGAGGCCGGATCTGGCCCGGTTTTTCCGCGGCACGCCGTTTCGGAGGCCGTTTCCGGCCCGGTTTTTCCGCGGCACGCCGTTTCCGGCCCGGTTTTTCCGCGGCACGCTGTTTCGGAGGCCGGATCCGGCCCGGTTTTTCCGCGGCACGCCGTTTCGGAGGCCGGATCCGGCCCGGTTTTTCTGCGGCACGCCGTTTCCGGCCCGGTTTTTCCGCCGCACGCCGTTTCGGAGGCCGGATCCGGCCCGGTTTTTCCGCGGCACGCCGTTTCCGGCCCGGTTTTTCCGCGGCACGCCGTTTCGGAGGCCGGATCCGGCCCGGTTTTTCCGCGGCACGCCGTTTCCGGCCCGTTTTTTTCCGCGGCACGCCGTTTCGGAGGCCGGATCCGGCCCGGTTTTTCCGCGGCACGCCGTTTCCGGCCCGGTTTTTCCGCGGCACGCCGTTTCGGAGGCCGGATCCGGCCCGGTTTTTCTGCGGCACGCCGTTTCGGAGGCCGGATCCGGCCCGGTTTTTCCGCGGCACGCCGTTTCGGAGGCCGTTTCCAGCCCGGTTTTTCCGCGGCACGCCGTTTCGGAGGCCGGATCCAGCCCGGTTTTTCCGCGGCACGCCGTTTCGGAGGCCGGATCCGGCCCGGTTTTTCCGCGGCACACCGTTTCCGGCCCGGTTTTTCCGCGGCACGCCGTTTCGGAGGCCGGATCCGGCCCGGTTTTTCCGCGGCACGCCGTTTCGGAGGCCGGATCCGGCCCGGTTTTTCCGCGGCACGCCGTTTCCGGCCCGGTTTTTCCGCGGCACGCCGTTTCGGAGGCCGGATCCGGCCCGGTTTTTCCGCGGCACGCCGTTTCCGGCCCGGTTTTTCCGCGGCACGCCGTTTCGGAGGCTGGATCCGGCCCGGTTTTTCCGCGGCACGCCGTTTCGGAGGCCGGATCCGGCCCGGTTTTTCCGCGGCACTCCGTTTTGGAGGCCGGATCTGGCCCGGTTTTTCCGCGGCACGCCGTTTCGGAGGCCGTTTCCGGCCCGGTTTTTCCGCGGCATGCTGTTTCCGGCCCGGTTTTTCCGCGGCACGCCGTTTCGGAGGCCGGATCCGGCCCGGTTTTTCCGCGGCACGCCGTTTCGGAGGCCGGATCCGGCCCGGTTTTTCCGCGGCACGCCGTTTCCGGCCCGGTTTTTCCGCGGCACGCCGTTTCGGAGGACGGATCCGGCCCGGTTTTTCCGCGGCACGCCGTTTGCGGCCCGGTTTTTCCGCGGCACGCCGTTTCGGAGGCCGGATCCGGCCCCGTTTTTCCGCGGCACGCCGTTTCGGAGGCCGGATCCGGCCCGGTTTTTCCGCGGCACGCCGTTTCCAGCCCAGTTTTTCCGCGGCACGCCGTTTCGGAGGCCGGATCCGGCCCGGTTTTTCCGCCGCACGCCGTTTCGGAGGCCGGATCCGGCCCGGTTTTTCCGCGGCACGCCGTTTCGGAGGCCGGATCCGGCCCGGTTTTTCCGCGGCACGCCGTTTCCGGCCCGGTTTTTCCGCGGCACGCCGTTTCGGAGGCTGGATCCGGCCCGGTTTTTCCGCGGCACGCCGTTTCGGAGGCCGGATCCGGCCCGGTTTTTCCGCGGCACGCCGTTTCGGAGGCCGGATCCGGCCCGGTTTTTCCGCGGCACGCCGTTTCCGGCCCGGTTTTTCCGCGGCACGCCGTTTCGGAGGCCGGATCCGGCCCGGTTTTTCCGCGGCACGCCGTTTCCGGCCCGGTTTTTCCGCGGCACGCCATTTCGGAGGCCGGATCCGGCCCCGTTTTTCCGCGGCACGCCATTTCGGAGGCCGGATCCGGCCCGGTTTTTCCGCGGCACGCCGTTTCGGAGGCCGGATCCGGCCCGGTTTTTCCGCGGCACGCCGTTTCCAGCCCGCTTTTTCGGCGGCACGCCGTTTCGGAGGCCGGATCCGGCCCGGTTTTTCCGCGGCACGCCGTTTCCGGCCCGGTTTTTCCGCGGCACGCTGTTTCGGAGGCCGGATCTGGCCCGGTTTTTCCGCCGCACGCCGTTTCGGAGGCCGGATCCGGCCCGGTTTTTCCGCGGCACGCCGTTTCGGAGGCCGGATCCGGCCCGGTTTTTCCCCGGCACGCCGTTTCCGGCCCGGTTTTTCCGCGGCACGCCGTTTCGGAGGCCGGATCTGGCCCGGTTTTTCCGCGGCACGCCGTTTCGGAGGCCGGATCCGGCCCGGTTTTTCCGCGGCACGCCGTTTCCGGCCCGGTTTTTCCGCGGCACGCCGTTTCGGAGGCCGGATCCGGCCCGGTTTTTCCGCGGCACGCCGTTTCGGAGGCCGGATCCGGCCCGGTTTTTCCGCGGCACGCCGTTTCCGGCCCGGTTTTTCCGCGGCACGCCGTTTCGGAGGCCGGATCCGGCCCGGTTTTTCCGCGGCACGCCGTTTCCGGCCCGGTTTTTCCGCGGCACGCCGTTTCGGAGGCCGGATCCGGCCCGGTTTTTCCGCGGCACGCCGTTTCGGAGGCCGGATCCGGCCCGGTTTTTCCGCGGCACGCCGTTTCGGAGGCCGGATCCGGCCCGGTTTTTCCGCGGCACGCCGTTTCCTGCCCGGTTTTTCCGCGGCACGCCGTTTCGGAGGCCGGATCCGGCCCGGTTTTTCCGCGGCACGCCGTTTCCGGCCCGGTTTTTCCGCGGCACGCCGTTTCGGAGGCCGGATCCGGCCCGGTTTTTCCGCGGCACGCCGTTTCGGAGGCCGGATCCGGCCCGGTTTTTCCACGGCACGCCGTTTCCGGCCCGGTTTTTCCGCGGCACGCCGTTTCGGAGGCCGGATCCGGCCCGGTTTTTCCGCGGCACGCCGTTTCCGGCCCGGTTTTTCCGCGGCACGCCGTTTCGGAGGCCGGATCCGGCCCCGTTTTTCCGCGGCACGCCATTTCGGAGGCCGGATCCGGCCCGGTTTTTCCGCGGCACGCCGTTTCCAGCCCGCTTTTTCGGCGGCACGCCGTTTCGGAGGCCGTATCCGGCCCGGTTTTTCCGCGGCACGCCGTTTCCAGCCCGCTTTTTCGGCGGCACGCCGTTTCGGAGGCCGGATCCGGCCCGGTTTTTCCGCGGCACGCCGTTTCCGGCCCGGTTTTTCCGCGGCACGCTGTTTCGGAGGCCGGATCCGGCCCGGTTTTTCCGCGGCACGCCGTTTCGGAGGCCGGATCCGGCCCGGTTTTTCCGCGGCACGCCGTTTCGGAGGCCGGATATGGCCCGGTTTTTCCGCGGCACGCCGTTTCCGGCCCGGTTTTTCCGCGGCACGCCGTTTCGGAGGCCGGATCCGGCCCGGTTTTTCCGCGGCACGCCGTTTCGGAGGCCGGATCCGGCCCGGTTTTTCCGCGGCACGCCGTTTCCGGCCCGGTTTTTCCGCGGCACGCCGTTTCGGAGGCCGGATCCGGCCCGGTTTTTCCGCGGCACGCCGTTTCGGAGGCCGGATCCGGCCCGGTTTTTCCGCGGCACGCCGTTTCCGGCCCGGTTTTTCTGCGGCACGCCGTTTCGGAGGCCGGATCCGGCCCGGTTTTTCCGCGGCACGCCGTTTCGGAGGCCGGATCCGGCCCGGTTTTTCCGCGGCACGCCGTTTCGGAGGCCGGATCCGGCCCGGTTTTTCTGCGGCACGCCGTTTCGGAGGCCGTTTCCGGCCCGGTTTTTCCGCGGCACGCCATTTAGGAGGCCGGATCCGGCCCGGTTTTTCCGCGGCACGCCGTTTTGGAGGCCGGATCTGGCCCGGTTTTTCCGCGGCACGCCGTTTCGGAGGCCGTTTCCAGCCCGGTTTTTCCGCGGCACGCCGTTTCCGGCCCGGTTTTTCCGCGGCACGCCGTTTCGGAGGCCGGATCCGGCCCGGTTTTTCCGCGGCACGCCGTTTCGGAGGCCGGATCCGGCCCGGTTTTTCCGCGGCACGCCGTTTCCGGCCCGGTTTTTCCGCGGCACGCCGTTTCGGAGGCCGGATCCGGCCCCGTTTTTTCCGCGGCACGCCGTTTCCGGCCCGGTTTTTCCGCGGCACGCCATTTCGGAGGCCGGATCCGGCCCGGTTTTTCCGCGGCATGCCGTTTCGGAGGCCGGATCCGGCCCGGTTTTTCCGCGGCACGCCGTTTCCGGCCCGGTTTTTCCGCGGCACGCCGTTTCGGAGGCCGGATCCGGCCCGGTTTTTCCGCGGCACGCCGTTTCGGAGGCCGGATCCGGCCCGGTTTTTCCCCGGCACGCCGTTTCCGGCCCGGTTTTTCCGCGGCACGCCGTTTCGGAGGCCGGATCCGGCCTGGTTTTTCCGCCGCACGCCGTTTCGGAGGCCGGATCCGGCCCGGTTTTTCCGCGGCACGCCGTTTCGGAGGCCGGATCCGGCCCGGTTTTTCCGCGGCACGCCATTTCCGGCCCGGTTTTTCCGCGGCACGCCGTTTCGGAGGCCGGATCCGGCCCGGTTTTTCCGCGGCACGCCGTTTCGGAGGCCGGATCCGGCCCGGTTTTTCCGCGGCACGCCGTTTCGGAGGCCGGATCCGGCCCGTTTTTTTCCGCGGCACACCGTTTCGGAGGCCGTTTCCGGCCCGGTTTTTCCGCGGCACGCCGTTTCCGGCCCGGTTTTTCCGCGGCACGCCGTTTCGGAGGCCGGATCCGGCCCGGTTTTTCCGCGGCACGCCGTTTCCGGCCCGGTTTTTCCGCGGCACGCCATTTCGGAGGCCGGATCCGGCCCCGTTTTTCCGCGGCACGCCATTTCGGAGGCCGGATCCGGCCCGGTTTTTCCGCGGCACGCCGTTTCGGAGGCCGGATCCGGCCCGGTTTTTCCGCGGCACGCCGTTTCCGGCCCGGTTTTTCCGCGGCACGCTGTTTCGGAGGCCGGATCCGGCCCGGTTTTTCCGCCGCATGCCGTTTCGGAGGCCGGATCCGGCCCGGTTTTTCCGCGGCACGCCGTTTCGGAGGCCGGATCCGGCCCGGTTTTTCCGCGGCACGCCGTTTCCGGCCCGGTTTTTCCGCGGCACGCCGTTTCGGAGGCCGGATCTGGCCCGGTTTTTCCGCGGCACGCCGTTTCGGAGGCCGGATCCGGCCCGGTTTTTCCGCGGCACGCCGTTTCCGGCCCGGTTTTTCCGCGGCACGCCGTTTCGGAGGCCGGATCCGGCCCGGTTTTTCCGCGGCACGCCGTTTCCGGCCCGGTTTTTCCGCGGCACGCCGTTTCGGAGGCCGGATCCGGCCCGGTTTTTCCGCGGCACGCCGTTTCGGAGGCCGGATCCGGCCCGGTTTTTCCGCGGCACGCCGTTTCCGGCCCGGTTTTTCCGCGGCACGCCGTTTCGGAGGCCGTTTCCGGCCCGGTTTTTCCGCCGCACGCCGTTTCGGAGGCCGGATCCGGCCCGGTTTTTCCGCGGCACGCCGTTTCCGGCCCGGTTTTTCCGCGGCACGCTGTTTCGGAGGCCGGATCCGGCCCGGTTTTTCCGCGGCACGCCGTTTCCTGCCCGGTTTTTCCGCGGCACGCCGTTTCGGAGGCCGGATCCGGCCCGTTTTTTCCGCGGCACGCCGTTTCCGGCCCGGTTTTTCCGCGGCACGCCGTTTCGGAGGCCGGATCCGGCCCGGTTTTTCCGCGGCACGCCGTTTCGGAGGCCGGATCCGGCCCGGTTTTTCCGCGGCACGCCGTTTCCGGCCCGGTTTTTCCGCGGCACGCCGTTTCGGAGGCCGGATCCGGCCCGGTTTTTCCGCGGCACGCCGTTTCCGGCCCGGTTTTTCCGCGGCACGCCGTTTCGGAGGCCGGATCCGGCCCGGTTTTTCCGCCGCACGCCGTTTCGGAGGCCGGATCCGGCCCGGTTTTTCCGCGGCACGCCGTTTCCAGCCCGCTTTTTCGGCGGCACGCCGTTTCGGAGGCCGTATCCGGCCCGGTTTTTCCGCGGCACGCCGTTTCCAGCCCGCTTTTTCCGCGGCACGCCGTTTCGGAGGCCGGATCCGGCCCGGTTTTTCCGCCGCACGCCGTTTCGGAGGCCGGATCCGGCCCGGTTTTTCCGCGGCACGCCGTTTCCAGCCCGCTTTTTCGGCGGCACGCCGTTTCGGAGGCCGTATCCGGCCCGGTTCTTCCGCGGCACGCCGTTTCCAGCCCGCTTTTTCGGCGGCACGCCGTTTCGGAGGCCGGATCCGGCCCGGTTTTTCCGCGGCACGCCGTTTCCGGCCCGGTTTTTCCGCGGCACGCTGTTTCGGAGGCCGGATCCGGCCCGGTTTTTCCGCCGCACGCCGTTTCGGAGGCCGGATCCGGCCCGGTTTTTCCGCGGCACGCCGTTTCGGAGGCCGGATATGGCCCGGTTTTTCCGCGGCACGCCGTTTCCGGCCCGGTTTTTCCGCGGCACGCCGTTTCGGAGGCCGGATCCGGCCCGGTTTTTCCGCGGCACGCCGTTTCCGGCCCGGTTTTTCCGCGGCACGCCGTTTCGGAGGCCGGATCCGGCCCCGTTTTTCCGCGGCACGCCGTTTCGGAGGCCGGATCCGGCCCGGTTTTTCTGCGGCACGCCGTTTCGGAGGCCGTTTCCGGCCCGGTTTTTCCGCGGCACGCCATTTAGGAGGCCGGATCCGGCCCGGTTTTTCCGCGGCACGCCGTTTTGGAGGCCGGATCTGGCCCGGTTTTTCCGCGGCACGCCGTTTCGGAGGCCGTTTCCAGCCCGGTTTTTCCGCGGCACGCCGTTTCCGGCCCGGTTTTTCCGCGGCACGCCGTTTCGGAGGCCGGATCCGGCCCGGTTTTTCCGCGGCACGCCGTTTCGGAGGCCGGATCCGGCCCGGTTTTTCCGCGGCACGCCGTTTCCGGCCCGGTTTTTCCGCGGCACGCCGTTTCGGAGGCCGGATCCGGCCCGGTTTTTCCGCGGCACGCCGTTTCCGGCCCGGTTTTTCCGCGGCACGCCGTTTCGGAGGCCGGATCCGGCCCGGTTTTTTCCGCGGCACGCCATTTCCGGCCCGGTTTTTCCGCGGCACGCCGTTTCGGAGGCCGGATCCGGCCCGGTTTTTCCGCGGCACGCCGTTTCGGAGGCCGGATCCGGCCCGGTTTTTTCCGCGGCACGCCGTTTCGGAGGCCGTATCCGGCCCGGTTTTTCCGCGGCACGCCGTTTCCGGCCCGGTTTTTCCGCGGCACGCCGTTTCGGAGGCCGGATCTGGCCCGTTTTTTTCCGCGGCACGCAGTTTCCTGCCCGGTTTTTTCCGCGGCACGCCGTTTCGGAGGCCGGATCCGGCCCGGTTTTTCCGCGGCACGCCGTTTCCGGCCCGGTTTTTCCGCGGCACGCCGTTTCGGAGGCCGGATCCGGCCCGGTTTTTCCGCGGCACGCCGTTTCCGGCCCGGTTTTTCCGCGGCACGCCATTTCGGAGGCCGGATCCGGCCCCGTTTTTTCCGCGGCACGCCATTTCGGAGGCCGGATCCGGCCCGGTTTTTCCGCGGCACGCCGTTTCGGAGGCCGGATCCGGCCCGGTTTTTCCGCGGCACGCCGTTTCCAGCCCGCTTTTTCGGCGGCACGCCGTTTCGGAGGCCGGATCCGGCCCGGTTTTTCCGCGGCACGCCGTTTCCGGCCCGGTTTTTCCGCGGCACGCTGTTTCGGAGGCCGGATCCGGCCCGGTTTTTCCGCCGCACGCCGTTTCGGAGGCCGGATCCGGCCCGGTTTTTCCGCGGCACGCCGTTTCGGAGGCCGGATCCGGCCCGGTTTTTCCCCGGCACGCCGTTTCCGGCCCGGTTTTTCCGCGGCACGCCGTTTCGGAGGCCGGATCTGGCCCGGTTTTTCCGCGGCACGCCGTTTCGGAGGCCGGATCCGGCCCGGTTTTTCCGCGGCACGCCGTTTCCGGCACGGTTTTTTCCGCGGCACGCCGTTTCGGAGGCCGGATCCGGCCCGGTTTTTTCCGCGGCACGCCGTTTCGGAGGCCGGATCCGGCCCCGTTTTTTCCGCGGCACGCCGTTTCCGGCCCGGTTTTTCCGCGGCACGCCGTTTCGGAGGCCGGATCCGGCCCGGTTTTTCCGCGGCACGCCGTTTCCGGCCCGGTTTTTCCGCGGCACGCCGTTTCGGAGGCCGGATCCGGCCCGGTTTTTTCCGCGGCACGCCGTTTCGGAGGCCGGATCCGGCCCGGTTTTTCCGCGGCACGCCGTTTCGGAGGCCGGATCCGGCCCGGTTTTTCCGCGGCACGCCGTTTCCTGCCCGGTTTTTCCGCGGCACGCCGTTTCGGAGGCCGGATCCGGCCCGGTTATTCCGCGGCACGCCATTTCGGAGGCCGGATCCGGCCCGGTTTTTCCGCGGCACGCCGTTTCCAGCCCGCTTTTTCGGCGGCACGCCGTTTCGGAGGCCGTATCCGGCCCGGTTTTTCCGCGGCACGCCGTTTCGGAGGCCGGATCCGGCCCGGTTTTTCCGCGGCACGCCGTTTCCGGCCCGATTTTTCCGCGGCACGCTGTTTCGGAGGCCGGATCCGGCCCGGTTTTTCCGCGGCACGCCGTTTCGGAGGCCGGATCCGGCCCGGTTTTTCCGCGGCACGCCGTTTCGGAGGCCGGATCCGGCCCGGTTTTTCCGCGGCACGCCATTTCCGGCCCGGTTTTTCCGCGGCACGCCGTTTCGGAGGCTGGATCCGGCCCGGTTTTTTCCGCGGCACGCCGTTTCCGGCCCGGTTTTTCCGCGGCACGCCGTTTCGGAGGCCGGATCCGGCCCGGTTTTTCCGCGGCACGCCGTTTCCGGCCCGGTTTTTCCGCGGCACGCCATTTCGGAGGCCGGATCCGGCCCCGTTTTTCCGCGGCACGCCATTTCGGAGGCCGGATCCGGCCCGGTTTTTCCGCGGCACGCCGTTTCGGAGGCCGGATCCGGCCCGGTTTTTCCGCGGCACGCCGTTTCCGGCCCGGTTTTTTCCGCGGCACGCTGTTTCGGAGGCCGTTTCCGGCCCGGTTTTTCCGCCGCATGCCGTTTCGGAGGCCGGATCCGGCCCGGTTTTTCCGCGGCACGCCGTTTCGGAGGCCGGATCCGGCCCGGTTTTTCCGCGGCACGCCGTTTCCGGCCCGGGTTTTTCCGCGGCACGCCGTTTCGGAGGCCGGATCTGGCCCGGTTTTTCCGCGGCACGCCGTTTCGGAGGCCGGATCCGGCCCGGTTTTTCCGCGGCACGCCGTTTCCGGCCCGGTTTTTCCGCGGCACGCCGTTTCGGAGGCCGGATCCGGCCCGGTTTTTCCGCGGCACGCCGTTTCCGGCCCGGTTTTTCCGCGGCACGCCGTTTCGGAGGCCGGATCCGGCCCGGTTTTTCCGCGGCACGCCGTTTCGGAGGCCGGATCCGGCCCAGTTTTTCCGCGGCACGCCGTTTCCGGCCCGGTTTTTCCGCGGCACGCCGTTTCGGAGGCCGGATCCGGCCCGGTTTTTCCGCGGCACGCCGTTTCGGAGGCCGGATCCGGCCCGGTTTTTCCGCGGCACGCCGTTTCCGGCCCGGTTTTTTCCGCGGCACGCCGTTTCGGAGGCCGGATCCGGCCCGGTTTTTCCGCGGCACGCCGTTTCCGGCCCGGTTTTTCCGCGGCACGCCGTTTCGGAGGCCGGATCCGGCCCGGTTTTTCCGCGGCACGCCGTTTCGGAGGCCGGATCCGGCCCGGTTTTTCCGCGGCACGCCGTTTCGGAGGCCGGATCCGGCCCGGTTTTTCCGCGGCACGCCGTTTCCTGCCCGGTTTTTTCCGCGGCACGCCGTTTCGGAGGCCGGATCCGGCCCGGTTTTTTCCGCGGCACGCCGTTTCCGGCCCGGTTTTTTCCGCGGCACGCCGTTTCGGAGGCCGGATCCGGCCCGGTTTTTCCGCGGCACGCCGTTTCGGAGGCCGGATCCGGCCCGGTTTTTCCACGGCACGCCGTTTCCGGCCCGGTTTTTCCGCGGCACGCCGTTTCGGAGGCCGGATCCGGCCCGGTTTTTCCGCGGCACGCCGTTTCCGGCCCGGTTTTTCCGCGGCACGCCGTTTCGGAGGCCGGATCCGGCCCCGTTTTTCCGCGGCACGCCATTTCGGAGGCCGGATCCGGCCCGGTTTTTCCGCGGCACGCCGTTTCCAGCCCGCTTTTTTCGGCGGCACGCCGTTTCGGAGGCCGTATCCGGCCCGGTTTTTCCGCGGCACGCCGTTTCCAGCCCGCTTTTTTCGGCGGCACGCCGTTTCGGAGGCCGGATCCGGCCCGGTTTTTCCGCGGCACGCCGTTTCCGGCCCGGTTTTTTCCGCGGCACGCTGTTTCGGAGGCCGGATCCGGCCCGGTTTTTCCGCGGCACGCCGTTTCGGAGGCCGGATCCGGCCCGGTTTTTCCGCGGCACGCCGTTTCGGAGGCCGGATATGGCCCGGTTTTTCCGCGGCACGCCGTTTCCGGCCCGGTTTTTCCGCGGCACGCCGTTTCGGAGGCCGGATCCGGCCCGGTTTTTCCGCGGCACGCCGTTTCGGAGGCCGGATCCGGCCCGGTTTTTCCGCGGCACGCCGTTTCGGAGGCCGGATCCGGCCCGGTTTTTCCGCGGCACGCCGTTTCCGGCCCGGTTTTTCCGCGGCACGCCGTTTCGGAGGCCGGATCCGGCCCGGTTTTTCCGCGGCACGCCGTTTCGGAGGCCGGATCCGGCCCGGTTTTTCCGCGGCACGCCGTTTCCGGCCCGGTTTTTTCTGCGGCACGCCGTTTCGGAGGCCGGATCCGGCCCGGTTTTTCCGCGGCACGCCGTTTCGGAGGCCGGATCCGGCCCGGTTTTTTCCGCGGCACGCCGTTTCGGAGGCCGGATCCGGCCCGGTTTTTTCTGCGGCACGCCGTTTCGGAGGCCGTTTCCGGCCCGGTTTTTCCGCGGCACGCCATTTAGGAGGCCGGATCCGGCCCGGTTTTTCCGCGGCACGCCGTTTTGGAGGCCGGATCTGGCCCGGTTTTTCCGCGGCACGCCGTTTCGGAGGCCGTTTCCGGCCCGGTTTTTCCGCGGCACGCCGTTTCCGGCCCGGTTTTTCCGCGGCACGCCGTTTCGGAGGCCGGATCCGGCCTGGTTTTTCCGCGGCACGCCGTTTCGGAGGCCGGATCCGGCCCGGTTTTTCCGCGGCACGCCGTTTCCGGCCCGGTTTTTCCGCGGCACGCCGTTTCGGAGGCCGGATCCGGCCCCGTTTTTCCGCGGCACGCCGTTTCCGGCCCGGTTTTTCCGCGGCACGCCATTTCGGAGGCCGGATCCGGCCCGGTTTTTCCGCGGCATGCCGTTTCGGAGGCCGGATCCGGCCCGGTTTTTCCGCGGCACGCCGTTTCCGGCCCGGTTTTTCCGCGGCACGCCGTTTCGGAGGCCGGATCCGGCCCGGTTTTTCCGCCGCACGCCGTTTCGGAGGCCGGATCCGGCCCGGTTTTTCCCCGGCACGCCGTTTCCGGCCCGGTTTTTCCGCGGCACGCCGTTTCGGAGGCCGGATCCGGCCCGGTTTTTCCGCCGCACGCCGTTTCGGAGGCCGGATCCGGCCCGGTTTTTCCGCGGCACGCCATTTCCGGCCCGGTTTTTCCGCGGCACGCCGTTTCGGAGGCTGGATCCGGCCCGGTTTTTCCGCGGCACGCCGTTTCGGAGGCCGGATCCGGCCCGGTTTTTTCCGCGGCACGCCGTTTCGGAGGCCGGATCCGGCCCGTTTTTTCCGCGGCACACCGTTTCGGAGGCCGTTTCCGGCCCGGTTTTTCCGCGGCACGCCGTTTCCGGCCCGGTTTTTCCGCGGCACGCCGTTTCGGAGGCCGGATCCGGCCCGGTTTTTCCGCGGCACGCCGTTTCCGGCCCGGTTTTTCCGCGGCACGCCGTTTCGGAGGCCGGATCCGGCCCCGTTTTTCCGCGGCACGCCATTTCGGAGGCCGGATCCGGCCCGGTTTTTTCCGCGGCACGCCGTTTCGGAGGCCGGATCCGGCCCGGTTTTTCCGCGGCACGCCGTTTCCGGCCCGGTTTTTTCCGCGGCACGCTGTTTCGGAGGCCGGATCCGGCCCGGTTTTTCCGCCGCATGCCGTTTCGGAGGCCGGATCCGGCCCGGTTTTTCCGCGGCACGCCGTTTCGGAGGCCGGATCCGGCCCGGTTTTTCCGCGGCACGCCGTTTCCGGCCCGGTTTTTCCGCGGCACGCCGTTTCGGAGGCCGGATCTGGCCCGGTTTTTCCGCGGCACGCCGTTTCGGAGGCCGGATCCGGCCCGGTTTTTCCGCGGCACGCCGTTTCCGGCCCGGTTTTTCCGCGGCACGCCGTTTCGGAGGCCGGATCCGGCCCGGTTTTTCCGCGGCACGCCGTTTCCGGCCCGGTTTTTCCGCGGCACGCCGTTTCGGAGGCCGGATCCGGCCCGGTTTTTCCGCGGCACGCCGTTTCGGAGGCCGGATCCGGCCCGGTTTTTCCGCGGCACGCCGTTTCCGGCCCGGTTTTTCCGCGGCACGCCGTTTCGGAGGCCGGATCCGGCCCGGTTTTTTCCGCCGCACGCCGTTTCGGAGGCCGGATCCGGCCCGGTTTTTTCCGCGGCACGCCGTTTCCGGCCCGGTTTTTCCGCGGCACGCCGTTTCGGAGGCCGGATCCGGCCCGGTTTTTCCGCGGCACGCCGTTTCGGAGGCCGGATCCGGCCCGGTTTTTCCGCGGCACGCCGTTTCGGAGGCCGGATCCAGCCCGGTTTTTCCGCGGCACGCCGTTTCGGAGGCCGGATCCGGCCCGGTTTTTCCCCGGCACGCCGTTTCCGGCCCGGTTTTTCCGCGGCACGCCGTTTCGGAGGCCGGATCCGGCCCGGTTTTTTCCGCCGCACGCCGTTTCGGAGGCCGGATCCGGCCCGGTTTTATCCGCGGCACGCCGTTTCGGAGGCCGGATCCGGCCCGGTTTTTCCGCGGCACGCCATTTCCGGCCCGGTTTTTCCGCGGCACGCCGTTTCGGAGGCTGGATCCGGCCCGGTTTTTCCGCGGCACGCCGTTTCGGAGGCCGGATCCGGCCCGGTTTTTCCGCGGCACGCCGTTTCGGAGGCCGGATCCGGCCCGTTTTTTCCGCGGCACACCGTTTCGGAGGCCGTTTCCGGCCCGGTTTTTCCGCGGCACGCCGTTTCCGGCCCGGTTTTTTCCGCGGCACGCCGTTTCGGAGGCCGGATCCGGCCCGGTTTTTCCGCGGCACGCCATTTCGGAGGCCGGATCCGGCCCCGTTTTTCCGCGGCACGCCATTTCGGAGGCCGGATCCGGCCCGGTTTTTCCGCGGCACGCCGTTTCCAGCCCGCTTTTTCGGCGGCACGCCGTTTCGGAGGCCGTATCCGGCCCGGTTTTTCCGCGGCACGCCGTTTCCAGCCCGCTTTTTCGGCGGCACGCCGTTTCGGAGGCCGGATCCGGCCCGGTTTTTCCGCGGCACGCCGTTTCCGGCCCGGTTTTTTCCGCGGCACGCTGTTTCGGAGGCCGGATCCGGCCCGGTTTTTCCGCGGCACGCCGTTTCGGAGGCCGGATCCGGCCCGGTTTTTCCGCGGCACGCCGTTTCGGAGGCCGGATATGGCCCGGTTTTTTCCGCGGCACGCCGTTTCCGGCCCGGTTTTTCTGCGGCACGCCGTTTCGGAGGCCGGATCCGGCCCGGTTTTTTCCGCGGCACGCCGTTTCGGAGGCCGGATCCGGCCCGGTTTTTTCCGCGGCACGCCGTTTCCGGCCCGGTTTTTCCGCGGCACGCCGTTTCGGAGGCCGGATCCGGCCCGGTTTTTCCGCGGCACGCCGTTTCGGAGGCCGGATCCGGCCCGGTTTTTCCGCGGCACGCCGTTTCCGGCCCGGTTTTTCTGCGGCACGCCGTTTCGGAGGCCGGATCCGGCCCGGTTTTTCCGCGGCACGCCGTTTCGGAGGCCGGATCCGGCCCGGTTTTTCTGCGGCACGCCGTTTCGGAGGCCGTTTCCGGCCCGGTTTTTCCGCGGCACAGCCATTTAGGAGGCCGGATCCGGCCCGGTTTTTTCCGCGGCACGCCGTTTTGGAGGCCGGATCTGGCCCGGTTTTTCCGCGGCACGCCGTTTCGGAGGCCGTTTCCGGCCCGGTTTTTCCGCGCACGCCGTTTCCGGCCCGGTTTTTTCCGCGGCCACGCCGTTTCGGAGGCCGGATCCGGCCTGGTTTTTCCGCGGCACGCCGTTTCGGAGGCCGGATCCGGCCCGGTTTTTCCGCGGCACGCCGTTTCCGGCCCGGTTTTTCCGCGGCACGCCGTTTCGGAGGCCGGATCCGGCCCCGTTTTTCCGCGGCACGCCGTTTCCGGCCCGGTTTTTCCGCGGCACGCCATTTCGGAGGCCGGATCCGGCCCGGTTTTTCCGCGGCATGCCGTTTCGGAGGCCGGATCCGGCCCGGTTTTTTTTCCGCGGCACGCCGTTTCGGCCCGGTTTTTCCGCGGCACGCCGTTTTCGGAGGCCGGATCCGGCCCGGTTTTTCCGCCGCACGCCGTTTCGGAGGCCGGATCCGGCCCGGTTTTTCCCCGGCACGCCGTTTCCGGCCCGGTTTTTCCGCGGCACGCCGTTTCGGAGGCCGGATCCGGCCCGGTTTTTTCCGCCGCACGCCGTTTCGGAGGCCGGATCCGGCCCGGTTTTTCCGCGGCACGCCGTTTCGGAGGCCGGATCCGGCCCGGTTTTTCCGCGGCACGCCATTTCCGGCCCGGTTTTTTCCGCGGCACGCCGTTTCGGAGGCTGGATCCGGCCCGGTTTTTCCGCGGCACGCCGTTTCGGAGGCCGGATCCGGCCCGGTTTTTCCGCGGCACGCCGTTTCGGAGGCCGGATCCGGCCCGTTTTTTTCCGCGGCACACCGTTTCGGAGGCCGTTTCCGGCCCGGTTTTTCCGCGGCACGCCGTTTCCGGCCCGGTTTTTCCGCGGCACGCCGTTTCGGAGGCCGGATCCGGCCCGGTTTTTCCGCGGCACGCCGTTTCCGGCCCGGTTTTTCCGCGGCACGCCGTTTCGGAGGCCGGATCCGGCCCCGTTTTTCCGCGGCACGCCATTTCGGAGGCCGGATCCGGCCCGGTTTTTCCGCGGCACGCCGTTTCGGAGGCCGGATCCGGCCCGGTTTTTCCGCGGCACGCCGTTTCCGGCCCGGTTTTTCCGCGGCACGCTGTTTCGGAGGCCGGATCCGGCCCGGTTTTTCCGCCGCATGCCGTTTCGGAGGCCGGATCCGGCCCGGTTTTTCCGCGGCACGCCGTTTCGGAGGCCGGATCCGGCCCGGTTTTTCCGCGGCACGCCGTTTCCGGCCCGGTTTTTCCGCGGCACGCCGTTTCGGAGGCCGGATCTGGCCCGGTTTTTCCGCGGCACGCCGTTTCGGAGGCCGGATCCGGCCCGGTTTTTCTGCGGCACGCCGTTTCCGGCCCGGTTTTTTCCGCGGCACGCCGTTTCGGAGGCCGGATCCGGCCCGGTTTTTCCGCGGCACGCCGTTTCCGGCCCGGTTTTTTCCGCGGCACGCCGTTTCGGAGGCCGGATCCGGCCCGGTTTTTTCCGCGGCACGCCGTTTCGGAGGCCGGATCCGGCCCGTTTTTTCCGCGGCACGCCGTTTCCGGCCCGGTTTTTCCGCGGCACGCCGTTTCGGAGGCCGGATCCGGCCCGGTTTTTCCGCCGCACGCCGTTTCGGAGGCCGGATCCGGCCCGGTTTTTCCGCGGCAACGCCGTTTCCGGCCCGGTTTTTCCGCGGCACGCCGTTTCGGAGGCCGGATCCGGCCCGGTTTTTTCCGCGGCACGCCGTTTCGGAGGGCCGGATCCGGCCCGGTTTTTCCGCGGCACGCCGTTTCGGAGGCCGGATCCAGCCCGGTTTTTCCGCGGCACGCCGTTTTCGGAGGCCGGATCCGGCCCGGTTTTTCCCCGGCACGCCGTTTCCGGCCCGGTTTTTTCCGCGGCACGCCGTTTCGGAGGCCGGATCCGGCCCGGTTTTTCCGCCGCACGCCGTTTCGGAGGCCGGATCCGGCCCGGTTTTTCCGCGGCACGCCGTTTCGGAGGCCGGATCCGGCCCGGTTTTTCCGCGGCACGCCATTTCCGGCCCGGTTTTTTCCGCGGCACGCCGTTTCGGAGGCTGGATCCGGCCCGGTTTTTCCGCGGCACGCCGTTTCGGAGGCCGGATCCGGCCCGGTTTTTCCGCGGCACGCCGTTTCGGAGGCCGGATCCGGCCCGTTTTTTTTCCGCGGCACACCGTTTCGGAGGCCGTTTCCGGCCCGGTTTTTCCGCGGCACGCCGTTTCCGGCCCGGTTTTTTCCGCGGCACGCCGTTTCGGAGGCCGGATCCGGCCCGGTTTTTCCGCGGCACGCCGTTTCCTGCCCGGTTTTTCCGCGGCACGCCGTTTCGGAGGCCGGATCCGGCCCGGTTTTTCCGCGGCACGCCGTTTCCGGCCCGGTTTTTTTCCGCGGCACGCCGTTTCCGGCCCGGTTTTTCCGCGGCACGCTGTTTCGGAGGCCGGATCGGCCCGGTTTTTCCGCCGCATGCCGTTTCGGAGGCCGGATCCGGCCCGGTTTTTCCGCGGCACGCCGTTTCGGAGGCCGGATCCGGCCCGGTTTTTCCGCGGCACGCCGTTTTCCGGCCCGGTTTTTTCCGCGGCACGCCGTTTCGGAGGCCGGATCTGGCCCGGTTTTTTCCGCGGCACGCCGTTTCGGAGGCCGGATCCGGCCCGGTTTTTCCGCGGCACGCCGTTTCCGGCCCGGTTTTTTCCGCGGCACGCCGTTTCGGAGGCCGGATCCGGCCCGGTTTTTTTCCGCGGCACGCCGTTTCCGGCCCGGTTTTTTCCGCGGCACGCCGTTTCGGAGGCCGGATCCGGCCCGGTTTTTCCGCGGCACGCCGTTTCCGGCCCGGTTTTTCCGCGGCACGCCGTTTCGGAGGCCGATCCGGCCCGGTTTTTCCGCCGCACGCCGTTTCGGAGGCCGGATCCGGCCCGGTTTTTCCGCGGCACGCCGTTTCCAGCCCGCTTTTTCGGCGGCACGCCGTTTCGGAGGCCGTATCCGGCCCGGTTTTTCCGCGGCACGCCGTTCCAGCCCGCTTTTTCGGCGGCACGCCGTTTCGGAGGCCGGATCCGGCCCGGTTTTTCCGCGGCACGCCGTTTCCGGCCCGGTTTTTCCGCGGCACGCTGTTTCGGAGGCCGGATCCGGCCCGGTTTTTCCGCCGCACGCCGTTTCGGAGGCCGGATCCGGCCCGGTTTTTCCGCGGCACGCCGTTTCGGAGGCCGGATATGGCCCGGTTTTTCCGCGGCACGCCGTTTCCGGCCCGGTTTTTCCGCGGCACGCCGTTTCGGAGGCCGGATCCGGCCCGGTTTTTCCGCGGCACGCCGTTTCGGAGGCCGGATCCGGCCCGGTTTTTCCGCGGCACGCCGTTTCCGGCCCGGTTTTTCCGCGGCACGCCGTTTCGGAGGCCGGATCCGGCCCGGTTTTTCCCGCGGCACGCCGTTTCGGAGGCCGGATCCGGCCCGGTTTTCTGCGGCACGCCGTTTCGGAGGCCGTTTCCGGCCCGGTTTTTCCGCGGCACGCCATTTAGGAGGCCGGATCCGGCCCGGTTTTTCCGCGGCACGCCGTTTTGGAGGCCGGATCTGGCCCGGTTTTTCCGCGGCACGCCGTTTCGGAGGCCGTTTCCAGCCCGGTTTTTCCGCGGCACGCCGTTTCCGGCCCGGTTTTTCCGCGGCACGCCGTTTCGGAGGCCGGATCCGGCCCGGTTTTTCCGCGGCACGCCGTTTCGGAGGCCGGATCCGGCCCGGTTTTTCCGCGGCACGCCGTTTCCGGCCCGGTTTTTCCGCGGCACGCCGTTTCGGAGGCCGGATCCGGCCCCGTTTTTCCGCGGCACGCCGTTTCCGGCCCGGTTTTTCCGCGGCACGCCGTTTCGGAGCCGGATCCGGCCCGGTTTTTCCGCGGCACGCCATTTCCGGCCCGGTTTTTCCGCGGCACGCCGTTTCGGAGGCTGGATCCGGCCCGGTTTTTCCGCGGCACGCCGTTTCGGAGGCCGGATCCGGCCCGGTTTTTCCGCGGCACGCCGTTTCGGAGGCCGGATCCGGCCCGTTTTTTCCGCGGCACGCCGTTTCGGAGGCCGTTTCCGGCCCGGTTTTTCCGCGGCACGCCGTTTCCGGCCCGGTTTTTTCCGCGGCACGCCGTTTCGGAGGCCCGGATCCGGCCCGGTTTTTCCGCGGCACGCCGTTTCCGGCCCGGTTTTTCCGCGGCACGCCGTTTCGGAGGCCGGATCCGGCCCGGTTTTTCCGCGGCACGCCGTTTCGGAGGCCGGATCCGGCCCGGTTTTTCCGCGGCACGCCGTTTCCGGCCCGGTTTTTTCCGCGGCACGCCGTTTCGGAGGCCGGATCCGGCCCGGTTTTTCCGCGGCACGCCGTTTCCGGCCCGGTTTTTCCGCGGCACGCCGTTTCGGAGGCCGGATCCGGCCCGGTTTTTCCGCCGCACGCCGTTTCGGAGGCCGGATCCGGCCCGGTTTTTCCGCGGCACGCCGTTTCCAGCCCGCTTTTTCGGCGGCACGCCGTTTCGGAGGCCGTATCCGGCCCGGTTTTTCCGCGGCACGCCGTTTCCAGCCCGCTTTTTCGGCGGCACGCCGTTTCGGAGGCCGGATCCGGCCCGGTTTTTCCGCGGCACGCCGTTTCCGGCCCGGTTTTTCCGCGGCACGCTGTTTCGGAGGCCGGATCCGGCCCGGTTTTTCCGCGGCACGCCGTTTCGGAGGCCGGATCCGGCCCGGTTTTTCCGCGGCACGCCGTTTCGGAGGCCGGATATGGCCCGGTTTTTCCGCGGCACGCCGTTTCCGGCCCGGTTTTTCCGCGGCACGCCGTTTCGGAGGCCGGATCCGGCCCGGTTTTTCCGCGGCACGCCGTTTCGGAGGCCGGATCCGGCCCGGTTTTTCCGCGGCACGCCGTTTCCGGCCCGGTTTTTCCGCGGCACGCCGTTTCGGAGGCCGGATCCGGCCCGGTTTTTCCGCGGCACGCCGTTTCGGAGGCCGGATCCGGCCCGGTTTTTCTGCGGCACGCCGTTTCGGAGGCCGTTTCCGGCCCGGTTTTTCCGCGGCACGCCATTTAGGAGGCCGGATCCGGCCCGGTTTTTCCGCGGCACGCCGTTTTGGAGGCCGGATCTGGCCCGGTTTTTCCGCGGCACGCCGTTTCGGAGGCCGTTTCCAGCCCGGTTTTTCCGCGGCACGCCGTTTCCGGCCCGGTTTTTCCGCGGCACGCCGTTTCGGAGGCCGGATCCGGCCCGGTTTTTCCGCGGCACGCCGTTTCGGAGGCCGGATCCGGCCCGGTTTTTCTGCGGCACGCCGTTTCCGGCCCGGTTTTTCCGCGGCACGCCGTTTCGGAGGCCGGATCCGGCCCCGTTTTTCCGCGGCACGCCGTTTCCGGCCCGGTTTTTCCGCGGCACGCCGTTTCGGAGGCCGGATCCGGCCCGGTTTTTCCGCGGCACGCCATTTCCGGCCCGGTTTTTCCGCGGCACGCCGTTTCGGAGGCTGGATCCGGCCCGGTTTTTCCGCGGCACGCCGTTTCGGAGGCCGTTTCCGGCCCGGTTTTTCCGCGGCACGCCGTTTCCGGCCCGGTTTTTCCGCGGCACGCCGTTTCCGGCCCGGTTTTTTCCGCGGCACGCCGTTTCGGAGGCCGGATCCGGCCCGGTTTTTCCGCGGCACGCCGTTTCCGGCCCGGTTTTTCCGCGGCACGCCATTTCGGAGGCCGGATCCGGCCCCGTTTTTTCCGCGGCACGCCATTTCGGAGGCCGGATCCGGCCCGGTTTTTCCGCGGCACGCCATTTCGGAGGCCGGATCCGGCCCGGTTTTTCCGCGGCACGCCGTTTCCGGCCCGGTTTTTCCGCGGCACGCTGTTTCGGAGGCCGGATCCGGCCCGGTTTTTCCGCCGCATGCCGTTTCGGAGGCCGGATCCGGCCCGGTTTTTCCGCGGCACGCCGTTTCGGAGGCCGGATCCGGCCCGGTTTTTCCGCGGCACGCCGTTTCCGGCCCGGTTTTTCCGCGGCACGCCGTTTCGGAGGCCGGATCTGGCCCGGTTTTTCCGCGGCACGCCGTTTCGGAGGCCGGATCCGGCCCGGTTTTTCCGCGGCACGCCGTTTCCGGCCCGGTTTTTCCGCGGCACGCCGTTTCGGAGGCCGGATCCGGCCCGGTTTTTCCGCGGCACGCCGTTTCCGGCCCGGTTTTTTCCGCGGCACGCCGTTTCGGAGGCCGGATCCGGCCCGGTTTTTCCGCGGCACGCCGTTTCGGAGGCCGGATCCGGCCCGGTTTTTCCGCGGCACGCCGTTTCCGGCCCGGTTTTTCCGCGGCACGCCGTTTCGGAGGCCGGATCCGGCCCGGTTTTTCCGCCGCACGCCGTTTCGGAGGCCGGATCCGGCCCGGTTTTTCCGCGGCACGCCGTTTCCGGCCCGGTTTTTCCGCGGCACGCCGTTTCGGAGGCCGGATCCGGCCCGGTTTTTCCGCGGCACGCCGTTTCGGAGGCCGGATCCGGCCCGGTTTTTCCGCGGCACGCCGTTTCGGAGGCCGGATCCGGCCCGGTTTTTCCGCGGCACGCCGTTTCCTGCCCGGTTTTTCCGCGGCACGCCGTTTCGGAGGCCGGATCCGGCCCGGTTTTTCCGCGGCACGCCGTTTCCGGCCCGGTTTTTCCGCGGCACGCCGTTTCGGAGGCCGGATCCGGCCCGGTTTTTTCCGCGGCACGCCGTTTCGGAGGCCGGATCCGGCCCGGTTTTTCCGCGGCACGCCGTTTCCGGCCCGGTTTTTTCCGCGGCACGCCGTTTCGGAGGCCGGATCCGGCCCGGTTTTTCCGCGGCACGCCGTTTCCGGCCCGGTTTTTCCGCGGCACGCCGTTTCGGAGGCCGGATCCGGCCCGGTTTTTCCGCCGCACGCCGTTTCGGAGGCCGGATCCGGCCCCGTTTTTCCGCGGCACGCCGTTTCCAGCCCGCTTTTTCGGCGGCACGCCGTTTCGGAGGCCGTATCCGGCCCGGTTTTTCCGCGGCACGCCGTTTCCAGCCCGCTTTTTCGGCGGCACGCCGTTTCGGAGGCCGGATCCGGCCCGGTTTTTCCGCGGCACGCCGTTTCCGGCCCGGTTTTTCCGCGGCACGCCGTTTCGGAGGCCGGATCCGGCCCCGTTTTTCCGCGGCACGCCGTTTCCGGCCCGGTTTTTCCGCGGCACGCCGTTTCGGAGGCCGGATCCGGCCCGGTTTTTCCGCGGCATGCCGTTTCGGAGGCCGGATCCGGCCCGGTTTTTCCGCGGCACGCCGTTTCCGGCCCGGTTTTTCCGCGGCACGCCGTTTCGGAGGCCGGATCCGGCCCGGTTTTTCCGCCGCACGCCGTTTCGGAGGCCGGATCCGGCCCGGTTTTTCCGCGGCACGCCGTTTCGGAGGCCGGATCCGGCCCGGTTTTTCCGCGGCACGCCGTTTCCGGCCCGGTTTTTCCGCGGCACGCCGTTTCGGAGGCCGTTTCCGGCCCGGTTTTTCCGCGGCACGCCGTTTCGGAGGCCGGATCCGGCCGGTTTTTCCGCGGCACGCTATTTCGGAGGCCGGATCCGGCCCGGTTTTTCCGCCGCACGCCGTTTCTGGCCCGGTTTTTCCGCGGCACGCCGTTTCGGAGGCCGGATCCGGCCCGGTTTTTCCGCGGCACGCCGTTTCGGAGGCCGGATCCGGCCCGGTTTTTCCGCGGCACGCCGTTTTGGAGGCCGGATCCGGCCCGGTTTTTCCGCGGCACGCCGTTTCGGAGGCCGGATCCGGCCCGGTTTTTCCGCGGCACGCCGTTTCCGGCCCGGTTTTTCCGCGGCACGCCGTTTCGGAGGCCGGATCCGGCCCGGTTTTTCCGCGGCACGCCGTTTCCGGCCCGTTTTTTTCCGCGGCACGCCGTTTCGGAGGCCGGATCCGGCCCGGTTTTTCCGCGGCACGCCGTTTCCGGCCCGGTTTTTCCGCGGCACGCCGTTTCGGAGGCCGGATCCGGCCCGGTTTTTCTGCGGCACGCCGTTTCGGAGGCCGGATCCGGCCCCGTTTTTCCGCGGCACGCCGTTTCGGAGGCCGTTTCGGCCCGGTTTTTCCGCGGCACGCCGTTTCGGAGGCCGGATCCAGCCCGGTTTTTCCGCGGCACGCCGTTTCGGAGGCCGGATCCGGCCCGGTTTTTCCGCGGCACCACCGTTTCCGGCCCGGTTTTTCCGCGGCACGCCGTTTCGGAGGCCGGATCCGGCCCGGTTTTTCCGCGGCACGCCGTTTCGGAGGCCGGATCCGGCCCGGTTTTTCCGCGGCACGCCGTTTCCGGCCCGGTTTTTCCGCGGCACGCCGTTTCGGAGGCGGATCCGGCCCGGTTTTTCCGCGGCACGCCGTTTCCGGCCCGGTTTTTTCCGCGGCACGCCGTTTCGGAGGCCGGATCCGGCCCGGTTTTTCCGCGGCACGCCGTTTCGGAGGCCGGATCCGGCCCGGTTTTTCCGCGGCACGCCGTTTCCGGCCCGGTTTTTCCGCGGCACGCTGTTTCGGAGGCCGGATCCGGCCCGGTTTTTCCGCGGCACGCCGTTTCGGAGGCCGGATCCGGCCGGTTTTTCCGCGGCACGCCGTTTCGGAGGCCGGATCCGGCCCGGTTTTTCCGCGGCACGCCGTTTCCGGCCAGGTTTTTCCGCGCACGCCGTTTCGGAGGCCGGATCCGGCCCGGTTTTTCTGCGGCACGCCGTTTCGGAGGCCGTATCCGGCCCGGTTTTCCGCGGCACGCCGTTTCCGGCCCGGTTTTTCCGCGGCACGCCGTTTCGGAGGCTGGATCCGGCCCGGTTTTTCCGCGGCACGCCGTTTCGGAGGCCGGATCCGGCCCGGTTTTTCCGCGGCACGCCGTTTCGGAGGCCGTATCCGGCCCGGTTTTTTCCGCGGCACGCCGTTTCCGGCCCGGTTTTTCCGCGGCACGCCGTTTCGGAGGCCGGATCCGGCCCGGTTTTTCCGCGGCACGCCGTTTCCGGCCCGGTTTTTCCGCGGCACGCCATTTCGGAGGCCGGATCCGGCCCCGTTTTTTCCGCGGCACGCCATTTCGGAGGCCGGATCCGGCCCGGTTTTTCCGCGGCACGCCGTTTCGGAGGCCGGATCCGGCCCGGTTTTTCCGCGGCACGCCGTTTCCAGCCCGCTTTTTCGGCGGCACGCCGTTTCGGAGGCCGGATCCGGCCCGGTTTTTCCGCGGCACGCCGTTTCCGGCCCGGTTTTTCCGCGGCACGCTGTTTCGGAGGCCGGATCCGGCCCGGTTTTTCCGCCGCACGCCGTTTCGGAGGCCGGATCCGGCCCGGTTTTCCGCGGCACGCCGTTTCGGAGGCCGGATCCGGCCCGGTTTTTCCCCGGCACGCCGTTTCCGGCCCGGTTTTTCCGCGGCACGCCGTTTCGGAGGCCGGATCTGGCCCGGTTTTTCCGCGGCACGCCGTTTCGGAGGCCGGATCCGGCCCGGTTTTTCCGCGGCACGCCGTTTCCGGCCCGGTTTTTCCGCGGCACGCCGTTTCGGAGGCCGGATCCGGCCCGGTTTTTCCGCGGCACGCCGTTTCGGAGGCCGGATCCGGCCCGGTTTTTCCGCGGCACGCTGTTTCCGGCCCGGTTTTTCCGCGGCACGCCGTTTCGGAGGCCGGATCCGGCCCGGTTTTTCCGCGGCACGCCGTTTCCGGCCCGGTTTTTCCGCGGCACGCCGTTTCGGAGGCCGGATCCGGCCCGGTTTTTCCGCGGCACGCCGTTTCGGAGGCCGGATCCGGCCCGGTTTTTCCGCGGCACGCCGTTTCGGAGGCCGGATCCGGCCCGGTTTTTCCGCGGCACGCCGTTTCCTGCCCGGTTTTTCCGCGGCACGCCGTTTCGGAGGCCGGATCCGGCCCGGTTTTTCCGCGGCACGGCCGTTTCCGGCCCGGTTTTTCCGCGGCACGCCGTTTCGGAGGCCGGATCCGGCCCGGTTTTTCGGCGGCACGCCGTTTCGGAGGCCGGATCCGGCCCGGTTTTTCCGCGGCACGCCGTTTCCGGCCCGGTTTTTCCGCGGCACGCCGTTTCGGAGGCTGGATCCGGCCCGGTTTTTCCGCGGCACGCCGTTTCCGGCCCGGTTTTTCCGCGGCACGCCGTTTCGGAGGCCGGATCCGGCCCCGTTTTTCCGCGGCACGCCATTTCGGAGGCCGGATCCGGCCCGGTTTTTCCGCGGCACGCCGTTTCCAGCCCGCTTTTTCGGCGGCACGCCGTTTCGGAGGCCGTATCCGGCCCGGTTTTTCCGCGGCACGCCGTTTCCAGCCCGCTTTTTCGGCGGCACGCCGTTTCGGAGGCCGGATCCGGCCCGGTTTTTCCGCGGCACGCCGTTTCCGGCCCGGTTTTTCCGCGGCACGCTGTTTCGGAGGCCGGATCCGGCCCGGTTTTTCCGCGGCACGCCGTTTCGGAGGCCGGATCCGGCCCGGTTTTTCCGCGGCACGCCGTTTCGGAGGCCGGATATGGCCCGGTTTTTCCGCGGCACGCCGTTTCCGGCCCGGTTTTTCCGCGGCACGCCGTTTCGGAGGCCGGATCCGGCCCGGTTTTTCCGCGGCACGCCGTTTCGGAGGCCGTTTCCGGCCCGGTTTTTCCGCGGCACGCCGTTTCCGGCCCGGTTTTTCCGCGGCACGCCGTTTCGGAGGCCGGATCCGGCCCGGTTTTTCCGCGGCACGCCGTTTCGGAGGCCGGATCCGGCCCGGTTTTTCCGCGGCACGCCGTTTCCGGCCCGGTTTTTCTGCGGCACGCCGTTTCGGAGGCCGGATCCGGCCCGGTTTTTCCGCGGCACGCCGTTTCGGAGGCCGGATCCGGCCCGGTTTTTCCGCGGCACGCCGTTTCGGAGGCCGGATCCGGCCCGGTTTTTCCGCGGCACGCCGTTTCGGAGGCCGGATCCGGCCCGGTTTTTCCGCGGCACGCCGTTTCGGAGGCCGGATCCGGCCCGGTTTTTCCGCGGCACGCCGTTTCGGAGGCCGGATCCGGCCCGGTTTTTCCGCGGCACGCCGTTTCGGAGGCCGGATCCGGCCCGGTTTTTCCGCGGCACGCCGTTTCCGGCCCGGTTTTTCCGCGGCACGCCATTTCGGAGGCCGGATCCGGCCCCGTTTTTCCGCGGCACGCCATTTCGGAGGCCGGATCCGGCCCGGTTTTTCCGCGGCACGCCGTTTCGGAGGCCGGATCCGGCCCGGTTTTTCCGCGGCACGCCGTTTCCAGCCCGCTTTTTCGGCGGCACGCCGTTTCGGAGGCCGGATCCGGCCCGGTTTTTCCGCGGCACGCCGTTTCCGGCCCGGTTTTTCCGCGGCACGCTGTTTCGGAGGCCGGATCCGGCCCGGTTTTTCCGCCGCACGCCGTTTCGGAGGCCGGATCCGGCCCGGTTTTTCCGCGGCACGCCGTTTCGGAGGCCGGATCCGGCCCGGTTTTTCCCCGGCACGCCGTTTCCGGCCCGGTTTTTCCGCGGCACGCCGTTTCGGAGGCCGGATCTGGCCCGGTTTTTTCCGCGGCACGCCGTTTCGGAGGCCGGATCCGGCCCGGTTTTTCCGCGGCACGCCGTTTCCGGCCCGGTTTTTTCCGCGGCACGCCGTTTCGGAGGCCGGATCCGGCCCGGTTTTTCCGCGGCACGCCGTTTCGGAGGCCGGATCCGGCCCGGTTTTTCCGCGGCACGCCGTTTCCGGCCCGGTTTTTCCGCGGCACGCCGTTTCGGAGGCCGGATCCGGCCCGGTTTTTTCCGCGGCACGCCGTTTCCGGCCCGGTTTTTCCGCGGCACGCCGTTTCGGAGGCCGGATCCGGCCCGGTTTTTCCGCGGCACGCCGTTTCGGAGGCCGGATCCGGCCCGGTTTTTCCGCGGCACGCCGTTTCGGAGGCCGGATCCGGCCCGGTTTTTCCGCGGCACGCCGTTTCCTGCCCGGTTTTTCCGCGGCACGCCGTTTCGGAGGCCGGATCCGGCCCGGTTTTTCCGCGGCACGCCGTTTCCGGCCCGGTTTTTTCCGCGGCACGCCGTTTCGGAGGCCGGATCCGGCCCGGTTTTTTCGGCGGCACGCCGTTTCGGAGGCCGGATCCGGCCCGGTTTTTCCGCGGCACGCCGTTTCCGGCCCGGTTTTTCCGCGGCACGCCGTTTCGGAGGCTGGATCCGGCCCGGTTTTTCCGCGGCACGCCGTTTCCGGCCCGGTTTTTTCCGCGGCACGCCGTTTCGGAGGCCGGATCCGGCCCCGTTTTTTCCGCGGCACGCCATTTCGGAGGCCGGATCCGGCCCGGTTTTTCCGCGGCACGCCGTTTCCAGCCCGCTTTTTCGGCGGCACGCCGTTTCGGAGGCCGTATCCGGCCCGGTTTTTCCGCGGCACGCCGTTTCCAGCCCGCTTTTTCGGCGGCACGCCGTTTCGGAGGCCGGATCCGGCCCGGTTTTTCCGCGGCACGCCGTTTCCGGCCCGGTTTTTCCGCGGAACGCTGTTTCGGAGGCCGGATCCGGCCCGGTTTTTCCGCGGCACGCCGTTTCGGAGGCCGGATCCGGCCCGGTTTTTCCGCGGCACGCCGTTTCGGAGGCCGGATATGGCCCGGTTTTTCCGCGGCACGCCGTTTCCGGCCCGGTTTTTCCGCGGCACGCCGTTTCGGAGGCCGGATCCGGCCCGGTTTTTCCGCGGCACGCCGTTTCGGAGGCCGTTTCCGGCCCGGTTTTTCCGCGGCACGCCGTTTCCGGCCCGGTTTTTCCCGCGGCACGCCGTTTCGGAGGCCGGATCCGGCCCGGTTTTTCCGCGGCACGCCGTTTCGGAGGCCGGATCCGGCCCGGTTTTTCCCGCGGCACGCCGTTTCCGGCCCGGTTTTTCTGCGGCACGCCGTTTCGGAGGCCGGATCCGGCCCGGTTTTTCCGCGGCACGCCGTTTCGGAGGCCGGATCCGGCCCGGTTTTTCCGCGGCACGCCGTTTCGGAGGCCGGATCCGGCCCGGTTTTTCCGCGGCACGCCGTTTCCGGCCCGGTTTTTCCGCGGCACGCCGTTTCGGAGGCCGGATCCGGCCCGGTTTTTCCGCGGCACGCCGTTTCCGGCCCGGTTTTTCCGCGGCACGCCATTTCGGAGGCCGGATCCGGCCCCGTTTTTCCGCGGCACGCCATTTCGGAGGCCGGATCCGGCCCGGTTTTTCCGCGGCACGCCGTTTCGGAGGCCGGATCCGGCCCGGTTTTTCCGCGGCACGCCGTTTCCAGCCCGCTTTTTCGGCGGCACGCCGTTTCGGAGGCCGGATCCGGCCCGGTTTTTCCGCGGCACGCCGTTTCCGGCCCGGTTTTTCCGCGGCACGCTGTTTCGGAGGCCGGATCCGGCCCGGTTTTTCCGCCGCACGCCGTTTCGGAGGCCGGATCCGGCCCGGTTTTTCCGCGGCACGCCGTTTCGGAGGCCGGATCCGGCCCGGTTTTTCCCCGGCACGCCGTTTCCGGCCCGGTTTTTCCGCGGCACGCCGTTTCGGAGGCCGGATCTGGCCCGGTTTTTTCCGCGGCACGCCGTTTCGGAGGCCGGATCCGGCCCGGTTTTTCCGCGGCACGCCGTTTCCGGCCCGGTTTTTCCGCGGCACGCCGTTTCGGAGGCCGGATGCGGCCCGGTTTTTCCGCGGCACGCCGTTTCGGAGGCCGGATCCGGCCCGGTTTTTCCGCGGCACGCCGTTTCCGGCCCGGTTTTTCCGCGGCACGCCGTTTCGGAGGCCGGATCCGGCCCGGTTTTTCCGCGGCACGCCGTTTCCGGCCCGGTTTTTCCGCGGCACGCCGTTTCGGAGGCCGGATCCGGCCCGGTTTTTTCCGCGGCACGCCGTTTCGGAGGCCGGATCCGGCCCGGTTTTTCCGCGGCACGCCGTTTCGGAGGCCGGATCCGGCCCGGTTTTTCCGCGGCACGCCGTTTCCTGCCCGGTTTTTCCGCGGCACGCCGTTTCGGAGGCCGGATCCGGCCCGGTTTTTCCGCGGCACGCCGTTTCCGGCCCGGTTTTTCCGCGGCACGCCGTTTCGGAGGCCGGATCCGGCCCGGTTTTTCCGCGGCACGCCGTTTCCGGCCCGGTTTTTCCGCGGCACGCCGTTTCGGAGGCCGGATCCGGCCCCGTTTTTTCCGCGGCACGCCATTTCGGAGGCCGGATCCGGCCCGGTTTTTCCGCGGCACGCCGTTTCCAGCCCGCTTTTTCGGCGGCACGCCGTTTCGGAGGCCGTATCCGGCCCGGTTTTTCCGCGGCACGCCGTTTCCAGCCCGCTTTTTCGGCGGCACGCCGTTTCGGAGGCCGGATCCGGCCCGGTTTTTCCGCGGCACGCCATTTCCGGCCCGGTTTTTCCGCGGCACGCTGTTTCGGAGGCCGGATCCGGCCCGGTTTTTCCGCGGCACGCCGTTTCGGAGGCCGGATCCGGCCCGGTTTTTCCGCGGCACGCCGTTTCGGAGGCCGGATATGGCCCGGTTTTTCCGCGGCACGCCGTTTCCGGCCCGGTTTTTCCGCGGCACGCCGTTTCGGAGGCCGGATCCGGCCTGGTTTTTCCGCGGCACGCCGTTTCGGAGGCCGGATCCGGCCCGGTTTTTCCGCGGCACGCCGTTTCCGGCCCGGTTTTTCCGCGGCACGCCGTTTCGGAGGCCGGATCCGGCCCGGTTTTTCCGCGGCACGCCGTTTCGGAGGCCGGATCCGGCCCGGTTTTTCCGCGGCACGCCGTTTCCGGCCCGGTTTTTCTGCGGCACGCCGTTTCGGAGGCCGGATCCGGCCCGGTTTTTCCGCGGCACGCCGTTTCGGAGGCCGGATCCGGCCCGGTTTTTCCGCGGCACGCCGTTTCGGAGGCCGGATCCGGCCCGGTTTTTCCGCGGCACGCCGTTTCGGAGGCCGTTTCCGGCCCGGTTTTTCCGCGGCACGCCATTTAGGAGGCCGGATCCGGCCCGGTTTTTCCGCGGCACGCCGTTTTGGAGGCCGGATCTGGCCCGGTTTTTCCGCGGCACGCCGTTTCGGAGGCCGTTTCCAGCCCGGTTTTTCCGCGGCACGCCGTTTCCGGCCCGGTTTTTTCCGCGGCACGCCGTTTCGGAGGCCGGATCCGGCCCGGTTTTTCCGCGGCACGCCGTTTCGGAGGCCGGATCCGGCCCGGTTTTTTCCGCGGCACGCCGTTTCCGGCCCGGTTTTTCCGCGGCACGCCGTTTCGGAGGCCGGATCCGGCCCCGTTTTTCCGCGGCACGCCGTTTCCGGCCCGGTTTTTCCGCGGCACGCTGTTTCGGAGGCCGGATCCGGCCCGGTTTTTTCCGCGGCATGCCGTTTCGGAGGCCGGATCCGGCCCGGTTTTTCCGCGGCACGCCGTTTCCGGCCCGGTTTTTCCGCGGCACGCCGTTTCGGAGGCCGGATCCGGCCCGGTTTTTCCGCCGCACGCCGTTTCGGAGGCCGGATCCGGCCCGGTTTTTCCCCGGCACGCCGTTTCCGGCCCGGTTTTTTCCGCGGCACGCCGTTTCGGAGGCCGGATCCGGCCCGGTTTTTCCGCGGCACGCCGTTTCGGAGGCCGGATCCGGCCCGGTTTTTCCGCGGCACGCCGTTTCGGAGGCCGGATCCGGCCCGGTTTTTCCGCGGCACGCCATTTCCGGCCCGGTTTTTCCGCGGCACGCCGTTTCGGAGGCTGGATCCGGCCCGGTTTTTCCGCGGCACGCCGTTTCGGAGGCCGGATCCGGCCCGGTTTTTTCCGCGGCACACCGTTTCGGAGGCCGTTTCCGGCCCGGTTTTTCCGCGGCACGCCGTTTCCGGCCCGGTTTTTCCGCGGCACGCCGTTTCGGAGGCCGGATCCGGCCCGGGTTTTTCCGCGGCACGCCGTTTCCGGCCCGGTTTTTCCGCGGCACGCCATTTCGGAGGCCGGATCCGGCCCCGTTTTTTCCGCCGCATGCCGTTTCGGAGGCCGGATCCGGCCCGGTTTTTCCGCGGCACGCCGTTTCGGAGGCCGGATCCGGCCCGGTTTTTCCGCGGCACGCCGTTTCCGGCCCGGTTTTTCCGCGGCACGCCGTTTCGGAGGCCGGATCTGGCCCGGTTTTTCCGCGGCACGCCGTTTCGGAGGCCGGATCCGGCCCGGTTTTTTCCGCGGCACGCCGTTTCCGGCCCGGTTTTTCCGCGGCACGCCGTTTCGGAGGCCGGATCCGGCCCGGTTTTTCCGCGGCACGCCGTTTCGGAGGCCGGATCCGGCCCGGTTTTTCCCCGGCACGCCGTTTCCGGCCCGGTTTTTCCGCGGCACGCCGTTTCGGAGGCCGGATCCGGCCCGGTTTTTCCGCGGCACGCCGTTTCCGGCCCGGTTTTTTCCGCGGCACGCCGTTTCGGAGGCCGGATCCGGCCCGGTTTTTCCGCGGCACGCCGTTTCGGAGGCCGGATCCGGCCCGGTTTTTCCGCGGCACGCCGTTTCGGAGGCCGGATCCGGCCCGGGTTTTTCCGCGGCACGCCGTTTCCTGCCCGGTTTTTCCGCGGCACGCCGTTTCGGAGGCCGGATCCGGCCCGGTTTTTTCCGCGGCACGCCGTTTACGGCCCGGTTTTTTCCGCGGCACGCCGTTTCGGAGGCCGGATCCGGCCCGGTTTTTTCCGCGGCACGCCGTTTCGGAGGCCGGATCCGGCCCGGTTTTTCCGCGGCACGCCGTTTCCGGCCCGGTTTTTCCGCGGCACGCCGTTTCGGAGGCCGGATCCGGCCCGGTTTTTCCGCGGCACGCCGTTTCCGGCCCGGTTTTTCCGCGGCACGCCGTTTCGGAGGCCGGATCCGGCCCGGTTTTTCCGCCGCACGCCGTTTCGGAGGCCGGATCCGGCCCGGTTTTTCCGCGGCACGCCGTTTCCAGCCCGCTTTTTCGGCGGCACGCCGTTTCGGAGGCCGTATCCGGCCCGGTTTTTCCGCGGCACGCCGTTTCCAGCCCGCTTTTTCGGCGGCACGCCGTTTCGGAGGCCGTTTCCGGCCCGGTTTTTCCGCGGCACGCCGTTTCCGGCCCGGTTTTTCCGCGGCACGCTGTTTCGGAGGCCGGATCCGGCCCGGTTTTTCCGCCGCACGCCGTTTCGGAGGCCGGATCCGGCCCGGTTTTTCCGCGGCACGCCGTTTCGGAGGCCGGATATGGCCCGGTTTTTCCGCGGCACGCCGTTTCCGGCCCGGTTTTTCCGCGGCACGCCGTTTCGGAGGCCGGATCCGGCCCGGTTTTTCCGCGGCACGCCGTTTCCGGCCCGGTTTTTCCGCGGCACGCCGTTTCGGAGGCCGGATCCGGCCCGGTTTTTCCGCGGCACGCCGTTTCGGAGGCCGGATCCGGCCCGGTTTTTCTGCGGCACGCCGTTTCGGAGGCCGTTTCCGGCCCGGTTTTTCCGCGGCACGCCATTTAGGAGGCCGGATCCGGCCCGGTTTTTCCGCGGCACGCCGTTTTGGAGGCCGGATCTGGCCCGGTTTTTCCGCGGCACGCCGTTTCGGAGGCCGTTTCCAGCCCGGTTTTTCCGCGGCACGCCGTTTCCGGCCCGGTTTTTCCGCGGCACGCCGTTTCGGAGGCCGGATCCGGCCCGGTTTTTCCGCGGCACGCCGTTTCGGAGGCCGGATCCGGCCCGGTTTTTCCGCGGCACGCCGTTTCCGGCCCGGTTTTTCCGCGGCACGCCGTTTCGGAGGCCGGATCCGGCCCCGTTTTTCCGCGGCACGCCGTTTCCGGCCCGGTTTTTCCGCGGCACGCCGTTTCGGAGGCCGGATCCGGCCCGGTTTTTCCGCGGCATGCCGTTTCGGAGGCCGGATCCGGCCCGGTTTTTCCGCGGCACGCCGTTTCCGGCCCGGTTTTTCCGCGGCACGCCGTTTCGGAGGCCGGATCCGGCCCGGTTTTTCCGCGGCACGCCGTTTCCGGCCCGGTTTTTCCGCGGCACGCCGTTTCGGAGGCCGGATCCGGCCCCGTTTTTCCACGGCACGCCATTTCGGAGGCCGGATCCGGCCCGGTTTTTCCGCGGCACGCCGTTTCGGAGGCCGGATCCGGCCCGGTTTTTCCGCGGCACGCCGTTTCCAGCCCGCTTTTTCGGCGGCACGCCGTTTCGGAGGCCGGATCCGGCCCGGTTTTTCCGCGGCACGCCGTTTCCGGCCCGGTTTTTCCGCGGCACGCTGTTTCGGAGGCCGGATCCGGCCCGGTTTTTCCGCCGCACGCCGTTTCGGAGGCCGGATCCGGCCCGGTTTTTCCGCGGCACGCCGTTTCGGAGGCCGGATCCGGCCCGGTTTTTCCGCGGCACGCCGTTTCCGGCCCGGTTTTTCGGCGGCACGCCGTTTCGGAGGCCGGATCCGGCCCGGTTTTTCCGCGGCACGCCGTTTCCGGCCCGGTTTTTCCGCGGCACGCTGTTTCGGAGGCCGGATCCGGCCCGGTTTTTCCGCGGCACGCCGTTTCGGAGGCCGGATCCGGCCCGGTTTTTCCGCGGCACGCCGTTTCGGAGGCCGGATCCGGCCCGGTTTTTCTGCGGCACGCCGTTTCAGAGGCCGTTTCCGGCCCGGTTTTTCCGCGGCACGCCATTTCGGAGGCCGGATCCGGCCCGGTTTTTCCGCGGCACGCCGTTTTGGAGGCCGGATCTGGCCCGGTTTTTCCGCGGCACGCCGTTTCGGAGGCCGTTTCCAGCCCGGTTTTTCCGCGGCACGCCGTTTCCGGCCCGGTTTTTCCGCGGCACGCCGTTTCGGAGGCCGGATCCGGCCCGGTTTTTCCGCGGCACGCCGTTTCGGAGGCCGGATCCGGCCCGGTTTTTCCGCGGCACGCCGTTTCCGGCCCGGTTTTTCCGCGGCACGCCGTTTCGGAGGCCGGATCCGGCCCGGTTTTTCCGCGGCACGCCGTTTCCGGCCCGGTTTTTCCGCGGCACGCCGTTTCGGAGGCCGGATCCGGCCCGGTTTTTCCGCGGCATGCCGTTTCGGAGGCCGGATCCGGCCCGGTTTTTCCGCGGCACGCCGTTTCCGGCCCGGTTTTTCCGCGGCACGCCGTTTCGGAGGCCGGATCCGGCCCGGTTTTTCCGCGGCACGCCGTTTCCGGCCCGGTTTTTCCGCGGCACGCCGTTTCGGAGGCCGGATCCGGCCCGGTTTTTCCACGGCACGCCATTTCGGAGGCCGGATCCGGCCCGGTTTTTCCGCGGCACGCCGTTTCGGAGGCCGGATCCGGCCCCGTTTTTCCACGGCACGCCATTTCGGAGGCCGGATCCGGCCCGGTTTTTCCGCGGCACGCCGTTTCGGAGGGCGGATCCGGCCCGGTTTTTCCGCGGCACGCCGTTTCCAGCCCGCTTTTTCGGCGGCACGCCGTTTCGGAGGCCGGATCCGGCCCGGTTTTTCCGCGGCACGCCGTTTCCGGCCCGGTTTTTCCGCGGCACGCTGTTTCGGAGGCCGGATCCGGCCCGGTTTTTTCCGCCGCACGCTGTTTCGGAGGCCGGATCCGGCCCGGTTTTTCCGCGGCACGCCGTTTCGGAGGCCGGATCCGGCCCGGTTTTTCCGCGGCACGCCGTTTCCGGCCCAGTTTTTCTGCGGCACGCCGTTTCGGAGGCCGGATCCGGCCCGGTTTTTCCGCGGCACGCTGTTTCGGAGGCCGGATCCGGCCCGGTTTTTCCGCGGCACGCCATTTCGGAGGCCGGATCCGGCCCGGTTTTTCTGCGGCACGCCGTTTCAGAGGCCGTTTCCGGCCCGGTTTTTCCGCGGCACGCCATTTCGGAGGCCGGATCCGGCCCGGTTTTTCCGCGGCACGCCGTTTTGGAGGCCGGATCTGGCCCGGTTTTTCCGCGGCACGCCGTTTCGGAGGCCGTTTCCAGCCCGGTTTTTCCGCGGCACGCCGTTTCCGGCCCGGTTTTTCCGCGGCACGCCGTTTCGGAGGCCGGATCCGGCCCGGTTTTTCCGCGGCACGCCGTTTCGGAGGCCGGATCCGGCCCGGTTTTTCCGCGGCACGCCGTTTCCGGCCCGGTTTTTCCGCGGCACGCCGTTTCGGAGGCCGGATCCGGCCCGGTTTTTCCGCGGCACGCCGTTTCGGAGGCCGGATCCGGCCCGGTTTTTCCGCGGCACGCCGTTTCCGGCCCGGTTTTTCCGCGGCACGCCGTTTCGGAGGCCGGATCCGGCCCGGTTTTTCCGCGGCACGCCGTTTCCGGCCCGGTTTTTCCGCGGCACGCCGTTTCGGAGGCCGGATCCGGCCCGGTTTTTCCGCGGCATGCCGTTTCGGAGGCCGGATCCGGCCCGGTTTTTCCGCGGCACGCCGTTTCCGGCCCGGTTTTTCCGCGGCACGCCGTTTCGGAGGCCGGATCCGGCCCGGTTTTTCCGCGGCACGCCGTTTCCGGCCCGGTTTTTCCGCGGCACGCCGTTTCGGAGGCCGGATCCGGCCCCGTTTTTCCACGGCACGCCATTTCGGAGGCCGGATCCGGCCCGGTTTTTCCGCGGCACGCCGTTTCGGAGGCCGGATCCGGCCCGGTTTTTCCGCGGCAGGCTGTTTCCAGCCCGCTTTTTCGGCGGCACGCCGTTTCGGAGGCCGGATCCGGCCCGGTTTTTCCGCGGCACGCCGTTTCCGGCCCGGTTTTTCCGCGGCACGCTGTTTCGGAGGCCGGATCCGGCCCGGTTTTTCCGCCGCACGCCGTTTCGGAGGCCGGATCCGGCCCGGTTTTTCCGCGGCACGCCGTTTCGGAGGCCGGATCCGGCCCGGTTTTTCCGCGGCACGCCGTTTCCGGCCCGGTTTTTCTGCGGCACGCCGTTTCGGAGGCCGGATCCGGCCCGGTTTTTCCGCGGCACGCTGTTTCGGAGGCCGGATCCGGCCCGGTTTTTCCGCGGCACGCCGTTTCCGGCCCGGTTTTTCCGCGGCACGCCGTTTCGGAGGCCGGATCCGGCCCGGTTTTTCCGCGGCACGCCGTTTCCGGCCCGGTTTTTTCCGCGGCACGCTGTTTCGGAGGCCGGATCCGGCCCGGTTTTTCCGCGGCACGCCGTTTCGGAGG
Source organism: Phalacrocorax aristotelis (assembly GCF_949628215.1). Classification (NCBI taxonomy): domain Eukaryota; kingdom Metazoa; phylum Chordata; class Aves; order Suliformes; family Phalacrocoracidae; genus Phalacrocorax; species Phalacrocorax aristotelis. Next base: position 3,577 of record NW_027441373.1, on the reverse strand, counting down.
CCGGATCCGGCCCGGTTTTTCCGCGGCACGCCGTTTCGGAGGCCGGATCCGGCCCGGTTTTTCTGCGGAACGCCGTTTCGGAGGCCGGATCCGGCCCGGTTTTTCCGCGGCACGCCGTTTCGGAGGCCGGATCCGGCCCGGTTTTTCCGCGGCACGCCGTTTTGGAGGCCGGATCTGGCCCGGTTTTTCCGCGGCACGCCGTTTCGGAGGCCGTTTCTGGCCCGGTTTTTCCGCGGCACGCCGTTTCCGGCCCGGTTTTTCCGCGGCACGCCGTTTCGGAGGCCGGATCCGGCCCGGTTTTTCCGCGGCACGCCGTTTTGGAGGCCGGATCCGGCCCGGTTTTTCCGCGGCACGCCGTTTCCGGCCCGGTTTTTTCCGCGGCACGCCGTTTCGGAGGCCGGATCCGGCCCGGTTTTTCCGCGGCACGCCGTTTCCGGCCCGGTTTTTCCGCGGCACGCCGTTTCGGAGGCCGGATCCGGCCCCGTTTTTCCGCGGCACGCCGTTTCGGAGGCCGGATCCGGCCCGGTTTTTCCGCGGCACGCCGTTTCCAGCCCAGTTTTTCCGCGGCACGCCGTTTCGGAGGCCGGATCCGGCCCGGTTTTTCCGCGGCACGCCGTTTCGGAGGCCGGATCCGGCCCGGTTTTTCCGCGGCACGCCGTTTCCAGCCCGCTTTTTCCGCGGCACGCCGTTTCGGAGGCCGGATCCGGCCCGGTTTTTCCGCGGCACGCCGTTTCGGAGGCCGTTTCCGGCCCGGTTTTTCCGCGGCACGCCGTTTCCGGCCTGGTTTTTCCGCGGCACGCCGTTTCGGAGGCCGGATCCGGCCCGGTTTTTCCGCGGCACGCCGTTTCCGGCCCGGTTTTTCCTCGGCACGCTGTTTCGGAGGACGGATCCGGCCCGGTTTTTCCGCGGCACGCCGTTTCCAGCCCGCTTTTTCGGCGGCACGCCGTTTCGGAGGCCGGATCCGGCCCGGTTTTTCCGCGGCACGCCGTTTCGGAGGCCGGATCCGGCCCGGTTTTTCCGCGGCACGCCGTTTCCAGCCCGCTTTTTCGGCGGCACGCCGTTTCGGAGGCCGGATCCGGCCCGGTTTTTCCGCGGCACGCCGTTTCCGGCCCGGTTTTTCCGCGGCACGCTGTTTCGGAGGCCGGATCCGGCCCGGTTTTTCCGCGGCACGCCGTTTCCGGCCCGGTTTTTTCCGCGGCACGCCGTTTCGGAGGCCGGATCCGGCCCGGTTTTTTCCGCGGCACGCCGTTTCCGGCCCGGTTTTTTCCGCGGCACGCCGTTTCGGAGGCCGGATCCGGCCCGGTTTTTTCCGCGGCACGCCGTTTCGGAGGCCGGATCCGGCCCGGTTTTTCCGCGGCACGCCGTTTCCGGCCCGGTTTTTTCCGCGGCACGCCGTTTCGGAGGCCGGATCCGGCCCGGTTTTTCCGCGGCACGCCGTTTCGGAGGCCGGATCCGGCCCGGTTTTTCCGCGGCACGCCGTTTCCGGCCCGGTTTTTCCGCGGCACGCCGTTTCCAGCCGAGTTTTTCCGCGGCACGCCGTTTCGGAGGCCGGATCCGGCCCGGTTTTTCCGCGGCACGCCGTTTCGGAGGCCGGATCCGGCCCGGTTTTTCCGCGGCACGCCGTTTCCGGCCCGGTTTTTCCGCGGCACGCCGTTTCGGAGGCCGGATCCGGCCCGGTTTTTCTGCGGCACGCCGTTTCGGAGGCCGTTTCCGGCCCGGTTTTTCCGCGGCACGCCGTTTCGGAGGCCGGATCCGGCCCGGTTTTTCCGCGGCACGCCGTTTTGGAGGCCGGATCTGGCCCGGTTTTTCCGCGGCACGCCGTTTCGGAGGCCGTTTCCGGCCCGGTTTTTCCGCGGCACGCCGTTTCCGGCCCGGTTTTTCCGCGGCACGCCGTTTCCGGCCCGGTTTTTCCGCGGCACGCCGTTTCGGAGGCCGGATCCGGCCCCGCTTTTCCGCGGCACGCCGTTTCGGAGGCCGGATCCGGCCCGGTTTTTCCGCGGCACGCCGTTTCCAGCCCAGTTTTTCGGCGGCACGCCGTTTCGGAGGCCGGATCCGGCCCGGTTTTTCCGCGGCACGCCGTTTCCGGCCCGGTTTTTCCGCGGCACGCCGTTTCGGAGGCCGGATCCGGCCCGGTTTTTCCGCGGCACGCCGTTTCCGGCCCGGTTTTTCCGCGGCACGCCGTTTCGGAGGCCGGATCCGGCCCGGTTTTTCCGCGGCACGCCGTTTCCGGCCCGGTTTTTCCGCGGCACGCCGTTTCGGAGGCCGGATCCGGCCCGGTTTTTCCGCGGCACGCCGTTTCCAGCCCGGTTTTTCCGCCGCACGCCGTTTCGGAGGCCGGATCCGGCCCGGTTTTTCCGCCGCACGCCGTTTCCGGCCCGGTTTTTTCCGCGGCACGCCGTTTCGGAGGCCGGATCCGGCCCGGTTTTTCCGCGGCACGCCGTTTCGGAGGCCGGATCCGGCCCGGTTTTTCCGCGGCACGCCGTTTCCAGCCCAGGTTTTTTCCGCGGCACGCCGTTTCGGAGGCCGGATCCGGGCCCGGTTTTTCCGCGGCACGCCGTTTCGGAGGCCGGATCCGGCCCGGTTTTTCCGCGGCACGCCGTTTCGGAGGCCGGATCCGGCCCGGTTTTTCCGCGGCACGCCGTTTCCGGCCCGGTTTTTCCGCGGCACGCCGTTTCGGAGGCTGGATCCGGCCCGGTTTTTCCGCGGCACGCCGTTTCGGAGGCCGGATCCGGCCCGGTTTTTCCGCGGCACGCCGTTTCGGAGGCCGGATCCGGCCGGTTTTTCCGCGGCACGCTATTTTCGGGAGGCCGGATCCGGCCCGGTTTTTCCGCCGCACGCCGTTTTCTGGGCCCGGTTTTTCCGCGGCACGCCGTTTCGGAGGCCGGATCCGGCCCGGTTTTTCCGCGGCACGCCGTTTCGGAGGCCGGATCCGGCCCGGTTTTTCCGCGGCACGCCCGTTTCCGGCCCGGTTTTTCCGCGGCACGCCGTTTCGGAGGCCGGATCCGGCCAGGTTTTTCCGCGGCACGCCGTTTCGTAGGCCGGATCCGGCCGGTTTTTCCGCGGCACGCCGTTTCCGGCCCGGTTTTTTCCGCGGCACGCCGTTTCGGAGGCCGGATCCGGCCCGGTTTTTCCGCGGCACGCCGTTTCCGGCCCGGTTTTTTCCGCGGCACGCCGTTTCGGAGGCCGGATCCGGCCCGGTTTTTCCGCGGCACGCCGTTTCGGCCCGGTTTTTCCGCGGCACGCCGTTTCGGAGGCCGGATCCGGCCCGGTTTTTCTGCGGCACGCCGTTTCGGAGGCCGGATCCGGCCCGGTTTTTTCCGCGGCACGCCGTTTCGGAGGCCGTTTCCGGCCCGGTTTTTCCGCGGCACGCCGTTTCGGAGGCCGGATCCAGCCCGGTTTTTCCGCGGCACGCCGTTTCGGAGGCCGGATCCGGCCCGGTTTTTCCGCGGCAACACCGTTTCCGGCCCGGTTTTTCCGCGGCACGCCGTTTCGGAGGCCGGATCCGGCCCGGTTTTTTCCGCGGCACGCCGTTTCGGAGGCCGGATCCGGCCCGGTTTTTCCGCGGCACGCCGTTTCC
>NW_027441372.1:0-39740 GCF_949628215.1 Phalacrocorax aristotelis | reverse complement strand
GATCCGGCCCGGTTTTTCCGCGGCACGCCGTTTCCGGCCCGGGTTTTTCCGCGGCACGCCGTTTCGGAGGCCCGATCCGGCCCGGTTTTTCCGCGGCACGCCGTTTTCCGGCCCGGTTTTTCCGCGGCACGCCGTTTCGGAGGCCGGATCCGGCCCGGTTTTTCCGCGGCACGCCGTTTCCGGCCCGGTTTTTCCGCGGCACGCCATTTCGGAGGCCGGATCCGCCCGGTTTTTCCGCGGCACGCCGTTTCGGAGGCCGGATCCGGCCCGGTTTTTCCGCGGCACGCCGTTTCCGGCCCGGTTTTTCCGCGGCACGCCGTTTCGGAGGCCGGATCCGGCCCGGTTTTTCCGCGGCACGCCGTTTCCGGCCCGGGTTTTTTCCGCGGCACGCCGTTTCGGAGGCCGGATCCGGCCCGGTTTTTCCGCGGCACGCCGTTTCGGAGGCCGGATCCGGCCCGGTTTTTCCGCAGCACGCCGTTTCCGGCCCGGTTTTTCCGCGGCACGCCGTTTCGGAGGCCGGATCCGGCCCGGTTTTTCCGCGGCACGCCGTTTCGGAGGCCGGATCCGGCCCGGTTTTTCCGCGGCACGCCGTTTCGGAGGCCGGATCCGGCCCGGTTTTTCCGCGGCACGCCGTTTCCGGCCCGGTTTTTCCGCGGCACGCCGTTTCGGAGGCCGGATCCGGCCCGGTTTTTCCGCGGCACGCCGTTTCCGGCCCGGTTTTTCCGCGGCACGCCGTTTCGGAGGCCGGATCCGGCCCGGGTTTTTCCGCGGCACGCCGTTTCAGAGGCCGGATCCGGCCCGGTTTTTCCGCGGCACGCCGTTTCCGGCCCGGTTTTTCCGCGGCACGCCGTTTCGGAGGCCGGATCCGGCCTGGTTTTTCAGCGGCACGCCGTTTCCGGCCCGGTTTTTTCCGCGGCACGCCGTTTCGGAGGCCGTTTCTGGCCCGGTTTTCCCGCGGCACGCTGTTTCGGAGGCCGGATCCGGCCCGGTTTTTCCATGGCAAGCCGTTTCCGGCCCGGTTTTTTCCGCGGTACGCCGTTTCCGGCCCGGTTTTTCCGCGGCACGCCGTTTCGGAGGCCGGATCCTGCCCGGTTTTTCCGCGGCACGCCGTTTCGGCCCGGTTTTTTCCGCGGCACGCCGTTTCCGGCCCGGTTTTTTCCGCGGTACGCCGTTTCCGGCCTGGTTTTTTCCGCGGCACGCCGTTTCGGAGGCCGGATCCGGCCCGATTTTTCCGCGGCATGCCGTTTCTGGCCCGGTTTTTCCGCGGCACGCCGTTTCGGAGGCCCGATCCGGCCCGGTTTTTTCCGCGGCACGCCGTTTCGGAGGCCGGATCCGGCCCGGTTTTTTCCGCGGCACGCCGTTTCCGGCCCGGTTTTTTCCACGGCACGCCGTTTCGGAGGCCGGATCCGGCCGGTTTTTCCGCGGCACGCCGTTTTCAGAGGCCGGATCCGGCCCGGGTTTTTCCGCGGCACGCCGTTTCCGGCCCGGTTTTTCCGCGGCACGCCGTTTCGGAGGCCGGATCCGGCCCGGGTTTTTCCGCGGCACGCCGTTTCCGGCCCGGTTTTTTCCGCGGCACGCCGTTTCGGAGGCCGGATCCGGCCCGGTTTTTCCGCGGCACGCCGTTTCCGGCCCGGTTTTTCCGCGGTACGCCGTTTCCGGCGCGGTTTTTTCCGCGGCACGCCGTTTCGGAGGCCGGATCCGGCCCGGTTTTTTCCGCGGCACGCCGGTTCTGGCCTGGTTTTTCCGCGGCACGCCGTTTCGGAGGCCGGATCCGGCCCGGTTTTTTCCGCGGCACGCCGTTTCGGAGGCCAGATCCGGCCCGGTTTTTTCCGCGGCACGCAGTTTTGGAGGCCGTTTCCGGCCCGGTTTTTCCGCGGCACGCCGTTTCCGGCCCGGTTTTTTCCGCGGCACGCCGTTTCGGAGGCCGGATCTGGCCCGGTTTTTCCGCGGCACGCCGTTTCCGGCCCGGTTTTTCCGTGGCACGCCGTTTCGGAGGCCGGATCCGGCCCGGTTTTTCCGCGGCACGCCGTTTCCGGCCCGGTTTTTTCCGCGGCACGCCGTTTCGGGCCCGGTTTTTCCGCGGCACACCGTTTCGGAGGCCGGTTCCGGCCCGGTTTTTCCGCGGCACGCCGTTTCGGAGGCCGGATCCGGCCCGGTTTTTCCGCGGCACGCCGTTTCGGAGGCCGGATCCGGCCCGGTTTTTCCGCGGCACGCCGTTTCCGGCCCGGTTTTTTCCGCGGCACACCGTTTCGGAGGCCGGATCCGGCCCGGTTTTTCCGCGGTACGCAGTTTCCGGCCCGGTTTTTCCGCGGCATGCCGTTTCGGAGGCCGGATCCGGCCCGGTTTTTTCCGCGGCACGCCGTTTCGGAGGCCGGATCCGGCCCGGTTTTTCCGCGGCACGCCGTTTCCGGCCCGGTTTTTCCGCGGCACGCCATTTCGGAGGCCGGATCCTGCCCGGTTTTTCCGCGGCACGCCGTTTCGGAGGCCGGATCCGGCCCGGTTTTTTCCGCGGCACGCCGTTTCGGAGGCCGGATCCGGCCCGGTTTTTCCGCGGCACGCCGTTTCCGGCCCGGTTTTTTCCGCTGCACGCCGTTTCGGAGGCCGGATCCGGCCCGGTTTTTCCGCGGCACGCCGTTTCGGAGGCCAGATCCGGCCCGGTTTTTCCGCGGCACGCCGTTTCCGGCCCGGTTTTTCCGCGGCACGCCGTTTCGGAGGCCGGATCCTGCCCGGTTTTTCCGCGGCACGCCGTTTCCGGCCCGGTTTTTCCACGGCACGTCGTTTCGGAGGCCGGATCCGGCCCGGTTCTTCCGCGGCACGCCGTTTCGGAGGCCGGATCCGGCCCGGTTTTTCCGCGGCACGCTGTTTCCGGCCCGGTTTTTTCCGCGGCACGCCGTTTCGGAGGCCGGATCCGGCCCGGTTTTTCCGCGGCACGCCGGTTCCGGCCCGGTTTTTCCGCGGTACGCCGTTTCGGAGGCCGGATCTGGCCCGGTTTTTTCCGCGGCACGCCGTTTCGGAGGCCGGATCCGGCCCCGTTTTTCCGCGGCACGCCCGTTCCGGCCCGGTTTTTTCCGCGGCACGCCATTTCGGAGGCCGGATCCGGCCCGGTTTTTCCGCGGCACGCCGTTTCCGGCCCGGTTTTTTCCGCGGCACGCCGTTTCGGAGGCCGGATCCGGCCCGGTTTTTTCCGCGGCACGCCGTTTCCGGCCCGGTTTTTTTCCGCGGCACGCCGTTTCGGAGGCCGGATCCGGCCCGGTTTTTCCGCGGCACGCCGTTTCCGGCCCGGTTTTTTCCGCGGCACGCCGTTTCGGAGGCCGGATCCGGCCCGGTTTTTTCCGCGGCACGCCGTTTCGGAGGCCGGATCCGGCCCGTTTTTTTCCGCGGCACGCCGTTTCCGGCCCGGTTTTTTCCGCGGCACGCCGTTTCGGAGGCCGGATCCGGCCCGGTTTTTCCGCGGCACGCCGTTTCCGGCCCGGTTTTTTCCGCGGCACGCCGTTTCGGAGGCCGGATCCGGCCCGGTTTTTTCCGCGGCACGCTGTTTCGGAGGCCGGATCCGGCCCGGTTTTTCCATGGCAAGCCGTTTCCGGCCCGGTTTTTCAGCGGCACGCCGTTTCCGGCCCGGTTTTTCCGCGGCACGCCGTTTCGGAGGCCGGATCCGGCCCGGTTTTTCCGCGGCACGCCGTTTCCGGCCCGGTTTTTCCGCGGCACGCCGTTTCCGGCCCGGTTTTTTCCGCGGCACGCCGTTTCCGGCCTGGTTTTTCCGCGGCACGCCGTTTCAGAGGCCGGATCCGGCCCGGTTTTTCCGCGGCATGCCGTTTCTGGCCCGGTTTTTTCCACGGCACGCCGTTTCGGAGGCCAGATCCGGCCCGGTTTTTCCGCGGCACGCCGTTTCGGAGGCCTGATCCGGCCTGGTTTTTCCGCGGCACGCCGGTTCTGTCCCGGTTTTTCCGCGGCACGCCGTTTCGGAGGCCGGATCCGGCCCGGTTTTTTCCGCGGCACGCCGTTTCCGGCCCGGTTTTTCCGCGGCACGCCGTTTCGGAGGCCGGATCCGGCCCGGTTTTTTCCGCGGCACGCCGTTTCCGGCCCGGTTTTTTCCGCGGCACGCCGTTTCGGAGGCCGGATCCGGCCCGGTTTTTCCGCGGCACGCCGTTTCCGGCCCGGTTTTTTTCCGCGGCACGCCATTTCGGAGGCCGGATCCGGCCCGGTTTTTTCCGCGGCACGCCGTTTCGGAGGCCGGATCCGGCCCGGTTTTTCCGCGGCACGCCGTTTCCGGCCCGGTTTTTCCGCGGCACGCCGTTTTGGAGGCCGGATCCGGCCCGGTTTTTCCGCGGCACGCCGTTTCCGGCCCGGTTTTTTCCGCGGCACGCCGTTTCGGAGGCCGGATCCGGCCCGGTTTTTCCGCGGCACGCCGTTTCGGAGGCCGGATCCGGCCCGGTTTTTCCGCAGCACGCCGTTTCCGGCCCGGTTTTTCCGCGGCACGCCGTTTCGGAGGCCGGATCCGGCCCGGTTTTTCAGCGGCACGCCGTTTCCGGCCCGGTTTTTCCGCGGCACGCCGTTTCGGAGGCCGGATCCGGCCCGGTTTTTCCGCGGCACGCCGTTTCCGGCCCGGTTTTTCCCGCGGCACGCCGTTTCGGAGGCCGGATCCGGCCCGGTTTTTCCGCGGCACGCCGTTTCCGGCCCGGTTTTTTCCGCGGCACGCCATTTCGGAGGCCGGATCCGGCCCGGTTTTTTCCGCGGCACGCCGTTTCGGAGGCCGGATCCGGCCCGGTTTTTCCGCGGCACGCCGTTTCCGGCCCGGTTTTTTCCGCGGCACGCCGTTTCGGAGGCCGGATCCGGCCCGGTTTTTCCGCGGCACGCCGTTTCCGGCCCGGTTTTTTCCGCGGCACGCCGTTTCGGAGGCCGGATCCGGCCCGGTTTTTTCCGCGGCACGCCGTTTCGGAGGCCGGATCCGGCCCGGTTTTTCCGCAGCACGCCGTTTCCGGCCCGGTTTTTCCGCGGCACGCCGTTTCGGAGGCCGGATCCGGCCCGGTTTTTCCGCGGCACGCCCGTTTCGGAGGCCGGATCCGGCCCGGTTTTTTCCGCGGCACGCCGTTTCGGAGGCCGGATCCGGCCCGGTTTTTCCGCGGCACGCCGTTTCCGGCCCGGTTTTTCCGCGGCACGCCGTTTCGGAGGCCGGATCCGGCCCGGTTTTTCCGCGGCACGCCGTTTCCGGCCCGGTTTTTCCGCGGCACGCCGTTTCGGAGGCCGGATCCGGCCCGGTTTTTCCGCGGCACGCCGTTTCAGAGGCCGGATCCGGCCCGGTTTTTCCGCGGCACGCCGTTTCCGGCCCGGGTTTTTCCGCGGCACGCCGTTTCGGAGGCCGGATCCGGCCTGGTTTTTCAGCGGCACGCCGTTTCCGGCCCGGTTTTTTCCGCGGCACGCCGTTTCGGAGGCCGTTTCTGGCCCGGTTTTTCCGCGGCACGCTGTTTCGGAGGCCGGATCCGGCCCGGTTTTTCCATGGCAAGCCGTTTCCGGCCCGGTTTTTCCGCGGTACGCCGTTTCCGGCCCGGTTTTTCCGCGGCACGCCGTTTCGGAGGCCGGATCCTGCCCGGTTTTTCCGCGGCACGCCGTTTCGGCCCGGTTTTTTCCGCGGCACGCCGTTTCCGGCCCGGTTTTTCCGCGGTACGCCGTTTCCGGCCTGGTTTTTCCGCGGCACGCCGTTTCGGAGGCCGGATCCGGCCCGATTTTTCCGCGGCATGCCGTTTCTGGCCCGGTTTTTCCGCGGCACGCCGTTTCGGAGGCCCGATCCGGCCCGGTTTTTCCGCGGCACGCCGTTTCGGAGGCCGGATCCGGCCCGGTTTTTCCGCGGCACGCCGTTTCCGGCCCGGTTTTTCCACGGCACGCCGTTTCGGAGGCCGGATCCGGCCCGGTTTTTCCGCGGCACGCCGTTTCAGAGGCCGGATCCGGCCCGGTTTTTCCGCGGCACGCCGTTTCCGGCCCGGTTTTTTCCGCGGCACGCCGTTTCGGAGGCCGGATCCGGCCCGGTTTTTCCGCGGCACGCCGTTTCCGGCCCGGTTTTTCCGCGGCACGCCGTTTCGGAGGCCGGATCCGGCCCGGTTTTTCCGCGGCACGCCGTTTCCGGCCCGGTTTTTTCCGCGGTACGCCGTTTCCGGCGCGGTTTTTCCGCGGCACGCCGTTTCGGAGGCCGGATCCGGCCCGGTTTTTCCGCGGCACGCCGGTTCTGGCCTGGTTTTTTCCGCGGCACGCCGTTTCGGAGGCCGGATCCGGCCCGGTTTTTTCCGCGGCACGCCGTTTCGGAGGCCAGATCCGGCCCGGTTTTTTCCCGCGGCACGCAGTTTTGGAGGCCGTTTCCGGCCCGGTTTTTCCGCGGCACGCCGTTTCCGGCCCGGTTTTTCCGCGGCACGCCGTTTCGGAGGCCGGATCTGGCCCGGTTTTTTCCGCGGCACGCCGTTTCCGGCCCGGTTTTTCCGTGGCACGCCGTTTCGGAGGCCGGATCCGGCCCGGTTTTTCCGCGGCACGCCGTTTCCGGCCCGGTTTTTTTCCGCGGCACGCCGTTTCGGGCCCGGTTTTTTCCGCGGCACACCGTTTTCGGAGGCCGGTTCCGGCCCGGTTTTTTTCCGCGGCACGCCGTTTCGGAGGCCGGATCCGGCCCGGTTTTTCCGCGGCACGCCGTTTCGGAGGCCGGATCCGGCCCGGTTTTTTCCGCGGCAACGCCGTTTCCGGCCCGGTTTTTCCGCGGCACACCGTTTCGGAGGCCGGATCCGGCCCGGTTTTTCCGCGGTACGCAGTTTCCGGCCCGGTTTTTTCCGCGGCATGCCGTTTCGGAGGCCGGATCCGGCCCGGTTTTTCCGCGGCACGCCGTTTCGGAGGCCGGATCCGGCCCGGTTTTTTTCCGCGGGCACGCCGTTTCCGGCCCGGTTTTTCCGCGGCACGCCATTTCGGAGGCCGGATCCTGCCCGGTTTTTCCGCGGCACGCCGTTTCGGAGGCCGGATCCGGCCCGGGGTTTTTCCGCGGCACGCCGTTTCGGAGGCCGGATCCGGCCGGTTTTTCCGCGGCACGCCGTTTCCGGCCCGGTTTTTCCGCTGCACGCCGTTTCGGAGGCCGGATCCGGCCCGGTTTTTTCCGCGGCACGCCGTTTCGGAGGCCAGATCCGGCCCGGTTTTTCCGCGGCACGCCGTTTCCGGCCCGGTTTTTTCCGCGGCACGCCGTTTCGGAGGCCGGATCCTGCCCGGTTTTTCCGCGGCACGCCGTTTCCGGCCCGGTTTTTTCCACGGCACGTCGTTTCGGAGGCCGGATCCGGCCCGGTTTTTCCGCGGCACCGCCGTTTCGGAGGCCGGATCCGCCCGGTTTTTCCGCGGCACGCTGTTTCCGGCCCGGTTTTTCCGCGGCACGCCGTTTCGGAGGCCGGATCCGGCCCGGTTTTTCCGCGGCACGCCGGTTCCGGCCCGGTTTTTCCGCGGTACGCCGTTTCGGAGGCCGGATCTGGCCCGGTTTTTTCCGCGGCACGCCGTTTCGGAGGCCGGATCCGGCCCCGTTTTTCCGCGGCACGCCCCGTTCCGGCCCGGTTTTTTCCGCGGCACGCCATTTCGGAGGCCGGATCCGGCCCGGTTTTTCCGCGGCACGCCGTTTCCGGCCCGGTTTTTTCCGCGGCACGCCGTTTCGGAGGCCGGATCCGGCCCGGTTTTTCCGCGGCACGCCGTTTCCGGCCCGGTTTTTTTCCGCGGCACGCCGTTTCGGAGGCCGGATCCGGCCCGGTTTTTTCCGCGGCACGCCGTTTCCGGCCCGGTTTTTCCGCGGCACGCCGTTTCGGAGGCCGGATCCGGCCCGGTTTTTCCGCGGCACGCCGTTTCGGAGGCCGGATCCGGCCCGTTTTTTCCGCGGCACGCCGTTTCCGGCCCGGTTTTTTCCGCGGCACGCCGTTTCGGAGGCCGGATCCGGCCCGGTTTTTCAGCGGCACGCAGTTTCCGGCCCGGTTTTTCCGCGGCACGCCGTTTCGGAGGCCGGATCCGGCCCGGTTTTTCCGCGGCACGCTGTTTCGGAGGCCGGATCCGGCCCGGTTTTTCCATGGCAAGCCGTTTCCGGCCCGGTTTTTCAGCGGCACGCCGTTTCCGGCCCGGTTTTTCCGCGGCACGCCGTTTCGGAGGCCGGATCCGGCCCGGTTTTTCCGCGGCACGCCGTTTCCGGCCCGGTTTTTCCGCGGCACGCCGTTTCCGGCCCGGTTTTTCCGCGGCACGCCGTTTCCGGCCTGGTTTTTCCGCGGCACGCCGTTTCAGAGGCCGGATCCGGCCCGGTTTTTCCGCGGCATGCCGTTTCTGGCCCGGTTTTTCCACGGCACGCCGTTTCGGAGGCCAGATCCGGCCCGGGTTTTTCCGCGGCACGCCGTTTCGGAGGCCTGATCCGGCCTGGTTTTTCCGCGGCACGCCGGTTCTGTCCCGGTTTTTCCGCGGCACGCCGTTTCGGAGGCCGGATCCGGCCCGGTTTTTCCGCGGCACGCCGTTTCCGGCCCGGTTTTTTCCGCGGCACGCCGTTTCGGAGGCCGGATCCGGCCCGGTTTTTCCGCGGCACGCCGTTTCCGGCCCGGTTTTTCCGCGGCACGCCGTTTCGGAGGCCGGATCCGGCCCGGTTTTTCCGCGGCACGCCGTTTCCGGCCCGGTTTTTCCGCGGCACGCCGTTTCGGAGGCCGGATCCGGCCCGGTTTTTCCGCGGCACGCCGTTTCGGAGGCCGGATCCGGCCCGGTTTTTCCGCAGCACGCCGTTTCCGGCCCGGTTTTTCCGCGGCACGCCGTTTCGGAGGCCGGATCCGGCCCGGTTTTTCAGCGGCACGCCGTTTCCGGCCCGGTTTTTTCCGCGGCACGCCGTTTCGGAGGCCGGATCCGGCCCGGTTTTTCCGCGGCACGCCGTTTCCGGCCCGGTTTTTCCGCGGCACGCCGTTTCGGAGGCCGGATCCGGCCCGGTTTTTCCGCGGCACGCCGTTTTGGAGGCCGGATCCGGCCCGGTTTTTCCGCGGCACGCCGTTTCCGGCCCGGTTTTTCCGCGGCACGCCGTTTCGGAGGCCGGATCCGGCCTGGTTTTTCAGCGGCACGCCGTTTCCGGCCCGGGTTTTTCCGCGGCACGCCGTTTCGGAGGCCGTTTCCTGGCCCGGTTTTTCCGCGGCACGCCTGTTTCGGAGGCCGGATCCGGCCCGGTTTTTCCATGGCAAGCCGTTTCCGGCCCGGGTTTTTCCGCGGTACGCTGTTTCCGGCCCGGTTTTTCCGCGGCACGCCGTTTCGGAGGCCGGATCCTGCCCGGTTTTTCCGCGGCACGCCGTTTCGGCCCGGTTTTTCCGCGGCACGCCGTTTCCGGCCCGGTTTTTCCGCGGTACGCCGTTTCCGGCCCTGGTTTTTCCGCGGCACGCCGTTTCAGAGGCCGGATCCGGCCCGGTTTTTCCGCGGCACGCCGTTTCCGGCCCGGTTTTTCCGCGGCACGCCGTTTCGGAGGCCGGATCCGGCCCGGTTTTTCCGCGGCACGCCGTTTCCGGCCCGGTTTTTCCGCGGCACGCCGTTTCGGAGGCCGGATCCGGCCCGGTTTTTCCGCGGCACGCCGTGGCCCGGTTTTTCCGCGGTACGCCGTTTCCGGCCCGGTTTTTCCGCGGCACGCCGTTTTGGAGGCCGGATCCGGCCCGGTTTTTCCGCGGCACGCCGTTTCGGAGGCCGGATCCGGCCCGGTTTTTCCGCGGCACGCCGTTTCGGAGGCCGGATCCGGCCCGGTTTTTCCGCGGCACGCCGTTTCGGAGGCCGGATCCGGCCCGGTTTTTCCGCGGCACGCCGTTTCCGGCCCGGTTTTTCCGCGGCACACCGTTTCGGAGGCCGGATCCGGCCCGGTTTTTCCGCGGCACGCAGTTTCCGGCCCGGTTTTTCCGCGGCATGCCGTTTCGGAGGGCCGGATCCTGCCCGGTTTTTCCGCGGCACGCCGTTTCGGAGGCCGGATCCGGCCCGGTTTTTCCGCGGCACGCCGTTTCGGAGGCCGGATCCGGCCCGGTTTTTCCGCGGCACGCCGTTTCCCGGCCCGGTTTTTCCGCGGCACGCCGTTTCGGAGGCCGGATCCGGCCCGGTTTTTCCGCGGCACGCCGTTTCGGAGGCCAGATCCGGCCCGGTTTTTCCGCGGCACGCCGTTTCCGGCCCGGTTTTTCCGCGGCACGCCGTTTCAGAGGCCGGATCCGGCCCGGTTTTTTCCGCGGCACGCCGTTTCCGGCCCGGTTTTTCCACGGCACGTCGTTTCGGAGGCCGGATCCGGCCCGTTTTTTCCGCGGCACGCCGTTTCGGAGGCCGGATCCGGCCCGGTTTTTCCGCGGCACGCTGTTTCCGGCCCGGGTTTTTCCGCGGCACGCCGTTTCGGAGGCCGGATCCGGCCCGGTTTTTTCCGCGGCACGCCGTTTCCGGCCCGGTTTTTTCCGCGGTACGCCGTTTCGGAGGCCGGATCTGGCCCGGTTTTTCCGCGGCACGCCGTTTCGGAGGCCGGATCCGGCCCCGTTTCTCCGCGGCACGCCGTTTCCGGCCCGGTTTTTTCCGCGGCACGCCATTTCGGAGGCCGGATCCGGCCCGGTTTTTCCGCGGCACGCCGTTTCCGGCCCGGTTTTTCCGCGGCACGCCGTTTCGGAGGCCGGATCCGGCCCGGTTTTTCCGCGGCACGCCGTTTCCGGCCCGGTTTTTCCGCGGCACGCCGTTTCGGAGGCCGGATCCGGCCCGGTTTTTCCGCGGCACGCCGTTTCCGGCCCGGTTTTTTCCGCGGCACGCCGTTTCGGAGGCCGGATCCGGCCCGGTTTTTCCGCGGCACGCCGTTTCGGAGGCCGGATCCGGCCCGGTTTTTTCCGCGGCACGCCGTTTCCGGCCCGGTTTTTCCGCGGCACGCCGTTTCGGAGGCCGGATCCGGCCCGGTTTTTCCGCGGCACGCTGTTTCGGAGGCCGGATCCGGCCCGGTTTTTCCATGGCAAGCCGTTTCCGGCCCGGTTTTTCAGCGGCACGCCGTTTCCGGCCCGGTTTTTCCGCGGCACGCCGTTTCGGAGGCCGGATCCTGCCCGGTTTTTCCGCGGCACGCCGTTTCCGGCCCGGTTTTTCCGCGGCACGCCGTTTCCGGCCCGGTTTTTCCGCGGTACGCCGTTTCCGGCCTGGTTTTTCCGCGGCACGCCGTTTCAGAGGCCGGATCCGGCCCGGTTTTTCCGCGGCATGCCGTTTCTGGCCCGGTTTTTTCCACGGCACGCCGTTTCGGAGGCCGGATCCGGCCCGGTTTTTCCGCGGCACGCCGTTTCGGAGGCCTGATCCGGCCTGGTTTTTCCGCGGCACGCCGGTTCTGTCCCGGTTTTTCCGCGGCACGCCGTTTCGGAGGCCGGATCCGGCCCGGTTTTTCCGCGGCACGCCGTTTCCGGCCCGGTTTTTCCGCGGCACGCCGTTTCGGAGGCCGGATCCGGCCCGGTTTTTCCGCGGCACGCCGTTTCCGGCCCGGTTTTTCCGCGGCACGCCGTTTCGGAGGCCGGATCCGGCCCGGTTTTTCCGCGGCACGCCGTTTCGGGCCCGGTTTTTCCGCGGCACGCCATTTCGGAGGCCGGATCCGGCCCGGTTTTTCCGCGGCACGCCCGTTTCGGAGGCCGGATCCGGCCCGGTTTTTCCGCGGCACGCCGTTTCCGGCCCGGTTTTTCCGCGGCACGCCCGTTTCGGAGGCCGGATCCGGCCCGGTTTTTCCGCGGCACGCCGTTTCCGGCCCGGTTTTTCCGCGGCACGCCGTTTCGGAGGCCGGATCCGGCCCGGTTTTTCCGCGGCACGCCGTTTCGGAGGCCGGATCCGGCCCGGTTTTTCCGCAGCACGCCGTTTCCGGCCCGGTTTTTCCGCGGCACGCCGTTTCGGAGGCCGGATCCGGCCCGGTTTTTCCGCGGCACGCCGTTTCCGGCCCGGTTTTTCCGCGGCACGCCGTTTCGGAGGCCGGATCCGGCCCGGTTTTTCCGCGGCACGCCGTTTCCGGCCCGGTTTTTCCCGCGGCACGCCGTTTAGGAGGCCGGATCCGGCCCGGTTTTTCCGCGGCACGCCGTTTCGGAGGCCGGATCCGGCCCGGTTTTTCCGCGGCACGCCGTTTCCGGCCCGGTTTTTCCGCGGCACGCCGTTTCGGAGGCCGGATCCGGCCTGGTTTTTTCAGCGGCACGCCGTTTCCGGCCCGGTTTTTCCGCGGCACGCCGTTTCGGAGGCCGTTTCTGGCCCGGTTTTTCCGCGGCACGCTGTTTCGGAGGCCGGATCCGGCCCGGTTTTTCCATGGCAAGCCGTATCCGGCCCGGTTTTTCCGCGGTACGCCGTTTCCGGCCCGGTTTTTCCGCGGCACGCCGTTTCGGAGGCCGGATCCGGCCCGGTTTTTCCGCGGCACGACCGTTTCGGAGGCCGTTTCCGGCCCGGTTTTTTCCGCGGCACGCCATTTCGGAGGCCGGATCCGGCCCGGTTTTTCCGCGGCACGCCGTTTCGGAGGCCGGATCCGGCCCGGTTTTTCCGCGGCACGCCGTTTCCGGCCCGGTTTTTCCGCGGCACGCCGTTTCGGAGGCCGGATCCGGCCCGGTTTTTCCGCGGCACGCCGTTTCCGGCCCGGTTTTTCCGCGGCACGCCGTTTCGGAGGCCGGATCCGGCCCGGTTTTTCCGCGGCACGCCGTTTCGGAGGCCGGATCCGGCCCGGTTTTTCCGCAGCACGCCGTTTCCGGCCCGGTTTTTCCGCGGCACGCCGTTTCGGAGGCCGGATCCGGCCCGGTTTTTCCGCGGCACGCCGTTTCCGGCCCGGTTTTTCCGCGGCACGCCGTTTCGGAGGCCGGATCCGGCCCGGTTTTTCCGCGGCACGCCGTTTCCGGCCCGGTTTTTTCCGCGGCACGCCGTTTAGGAGGCCGGATCCGGCCCGGTTTTTCCGCGGCACGCCGTTTCGGAGGCCGGATCCGGCCCGGTTTTTCCGCGGCACGCCGTTTCCGGCCCGGTTTTTCCGCGGCACGCCGTTTCGGAGGCCGGATCCGGCCTGGTTTTTCAGCGGCACGCCGTTTCCGGCCCGGTTTTTCCGCGGCACGCCGTTTCGGAGGCCGTTTCTGGCCCGGTTTTTCCGCGGCACGCTGTTTCGGAGGCCGGATCCGGCCCGGTTTTTCCATGGCAAGCCGTTTCCGGCCCGGTTTTTCCGCGGTACGCCGTTTCCGGCCCGGTTTTTCCGCGGCACGCCGTTTCGGAGGCCGGATCCTGCCCGGTTTTTCTGCGGCACGCCGTTTCGGCCCGGTTTTTCCGCGGCACGCCGTTTCCGGCCCGGTTTTTCCGCGGTACGCCGTTTCCGGCCTGGTTTTTTCCGCGGCACGCCGTTTCGGAGGCCGGATCCGGCCCGGTTTTTCCGCGGCATGCCGTTTCTGGCCCGGTTTTTCCGCGGCACGCCGTTTCGGAGGCCGGATCCGGCCCGGTTTTTCCGCGGCACGCCGTTTCGGAGGCCGGATCCGGCCCGGTTTTTCCGCGGCACGCCGTTTCCGGCCCGGTTTTTTCCACGGCACGCCGTTTCGGAGGCCGGATCCGGCCCGGTTTTTCCGCGGCACGCCGTTTCAGAGGCCGGATCCGGCCCGGTTTTTCCGCGGCACGCCGTTTCCGGCCCGGTTTTTCCGCGGCACGCCGTTTCGGAGGCCGGATCCGGCCCGGTTTTTCCGCGGCAACGCCGTTTCCGGCCCGGTTTTTCCGCGGCACGCCGTTTCGGAGGCCGGATCCGGCCCGGTTTTTTCCGCGGCACGCCGGATCCGGCCCGGTTTTTCCGCGGTATACGCCGTTTCCGGCCCGGTTTTTCCGCGGCACGACCGTTTCGGAGGCCGGATCCGGCCCGGTTTTTCCGCGGCACGCCGGTTCTGGCCTGGTTTTTCCGCGGCACGCCGTTTCGGAGGCCGGATCCGGCCCGGTTTTTCCGCGGCACGCCGTTTCGGAGGCCGGATCCGGCCCGGTTTTTCCGCGGCACGCCGGTTCTGGCCTGGTTTTTCCGCGGCACGCCGTTTCGGAGGCCGGATCCGGCCCGGTTTTTCCGCGGCACGCCGTTTCGGAGGCCAGTTCCGGCCCGGTTTTTCCGCGGCACGCAGTTTCGGAGGCCGTTTCCGGCCCGGTTTTTCCGCGGCACGCCGTTTCCGGCCCGGTTTTTCCGCGGCACGCCGTTTCGGAGGCCGGATCTGGCCCGGTTTTTCCGCGGCACGCCGTTTCCGGCCCGGTTTTTCCGTGGCACGCCGTTTCGGAGGCCGGATCCGGCCCGGTTTTTCCGCGGCACGCCGTTTCCGGCCCGGTTTTTCCGCGGCACGCCGTTTCGGGCCCGGTTTTTCCCGCCGGCACACCGTTTCGGAGGCCGGTTCCGGCCCGGTTTTTCCGCGGCACGCCGTTTCGGAGGCCGGATCCGGCCCGGTTTTTCCGCGGCACGCCGTTTCGGAGGCCGGATCCGGCCCGGTTTTTTCCGCGGCACGCCGTTTCCGGCCCGGTTTTTCCGCGGCACACCGTTTCGGAGGCCGGATCCGGCCCGGTTTTTCCGCGGCACGCCGTTTCCGGCCCGGTTTTTCCGCGGCATGCCGTTTCGGAGGCCGGATCCGGCCCGGTTTTTCCGCGGCACGCCGTTTCGGAGGCCGGATCCGGCCCGGTTTTTCCGCGGCACGCCGTTTCCGGCCCGGTTTTTCCGCGGCACGCCGTTTCGGAGGCCGGATCCGGCCCGGTTTTTCCGCGGCACGCCGTTTCCGGCCCGGTTTTTCCGCGGCACGCCGTTTCGGAGGCCGTTTTCTGGCCCGGTTTTTCCGCGGCACGCTGTTTCCGGCCCGGTTTTTCCGCGGTACGCCGTTTCCGGCCTGGTTTTTTCCGCGGCACGCCGTTTCGGAGGCCGGATCCGGCCCGGTTTTTCCGCGGCATGCCGTTTTCTGGCCCGGTTTTTCCGCGGCACGCCGTTTCGGAGGCCGGATCCGGCCCGGTTTTTCCGCGGCACGCCGTTTCGGAGGCCGGATCCGGCCCGGTTTTTCCGCGGCACGCCGTTTCCGGCCCGGTTTTTCCACGGCACGCCGTTTCGGAGGCCGGATCCGGCCCGGTTTTTCCGCGGCACGCCGTTTCAGAGGCCGGATCCGGCCCGGTTTTTCCGCGGCACGCCGTTTCCGGCCCGGTTTTTCCGCGGCACGCCGTTTCGGAGGCCGGATCCGGCCCGGTTTTTCCGCGGCACGCCGTTTCCGGCCCGGTTTTTCCGCGGCACGCCCGTTTCGGAGGCCGGATCCGGCCCGGTTTTTCCGCGGCACGCCGTTTCCGGCCCGGTTTTTTCCGCGGTACGCCGTTTCCGGCCCGGTTTTTCCGCGGCACGCCGTTTCGGAGGCCGGATCCGGCCCGGTTTTTCCGCGGCACGCCGGTTCTGGCCTGGTTTTTCCGCGGCACGCCGTTTCGGAGGCCGGATCCGGCCCGGTTTTTCCGCGGCACGCCGTTTCGGAGGCCGGATCCGGCCCGGTTTTTCCGCGGCACGCCGGTTCTGGCCTGGTTTTTTCCGCGGCACGCCGTTTCGGAGGCCGGATCCGGCCCGGTTTTTCCGCGGCACGCCGTTTCGGAGGCCAGATCCGGCCCGGTTTTTCCGCGGCACGCAGTTTCTGAGGCCGTTTCCGGCCCGGTTTTTCCGCGGCACGCCGTTTCCGGCCCGGTTTTTCCGCGGCACGCCGTTTTCGGAGGCCGGATCTGGCCCGGTTTTTCCGCGGCACGCCGTTTCCGGCCCGGTTTTTCCGTGGCACGCCGTTTCGGAGGCCGGATCCGGCCCGGTTTTTCCGCGGCACGCCGTTTCCGGCCCGGTTTTTTCCGCGGCACGCCGTTTCGGGCCCGGTTTTTCCGCGGCACACCGTTTCGGAGGCCGGTTCCGGCCCGGTTTTTCCGCGGCACGCCGTTTCGGAGGCCGGATCCGGCCCGGTTTTTCCGCGGCACGCCGTTTCGGAGGCCGGATCCGGCCCGGTTTTTCCGCGGCACGCCGTTTCCGGCCCGGGTTTTTCCGCGGCACAACCGTTTCGGAGGCCGGATCCGGCCCGGTTTTTCCGCGGCACGCCGTTTCCGGCCCGGTTTTTTCCGCGGCATGCCGTTTCGGAGGGTGGATCCGGCCCGGTTTTTCCGCGGCACGCCGTTTCGGAGGCCGGATCCGGCCCGGTTTTTCCGCGGCACGCCGTTTCCGGCCCGGTTTTTCCGCGGCACGCCATTTCGGAGGCCGGATCCTGCCCGGTTTTTTCCGCGGCACGCCGTTTCCGGAGGCCGGATCCGGCCCGGTTTTTCCGCGGCACGCCGTTTCCGGCCCGGTTTTTCCGCGGCACGCCGTTTCGGAGGCCGGATCCGGCCCCGGTTTTTCCGCGGCACGCCGGTTCTGGCCTGGTTTTTCCGCGGCACGCCGTTTCGGAGGCCGGATCCGGCCCGGTTTTTCCGCGGCACGCCGTTTCCGGCCCGGTTTTTTCCGCGGCACGCCGTTTCCGGCCCGGTTTTTTCCGCGGTACGCCCGTTTCCGGCCCGGTTTTTCCGCGGCACGCCGTTTCGGAGGCCGGATCCGGCCCGGTTTTTCCGCGGCACGCCGGTTCTGGCCTGGTTTTTCCGCGGCACGCCGTTTCGGAGGCCGGATCCGGCCCGGTTTTTCCGCGGCACGCCGTTTCGGAGGCCAGATCCGGCCCGGTTTTTCCGCGGCACGCAGTTTCGGAGGCCGTTTCCGGCCCGGTTTTTCCGCGGCACGCCGTTTCCGGCCCGGTTTTTTCCGCGGCACGCCGTTTCGGAGGCCGGATCTGGCCCGGTTTTTCCGCGGCCACGCCGTTTCCGGCCCGGTTTTTTCCGTGGCACGCCGTTTCGGAGGCCGGACCGGCCCGGTTTTTCCGCGGCACGCCGTTTCCGGCCCGGTTTTTCCGCGGCACGCCGTTTCGGGCCCGGTTTTTCCGCGGCACACACCGTTTCGGAGGCCGGTTCCGGCCCGGTTTTTCCGCGGCACGCCGTTTCGGAGGCCGGATCCGGCCCGGTTTTTCCGCGGCACGCCGTTTCGGAGGCCGGATCCGGCCCGGTTTTTCCGCGGCACGCCGTTTCCGGCCCGGTTTTTCCGCGGCACACCGTTTCGGAGGCCGGATCCGGCCCGGTTTTTCCGCGGCACGCCGTTTCCGGCCCGGTTTTTCCGCGGCACGCCGTTTCAGAGGCCGGATCCGGCCCGGTTTTTCCGCGGCACGCCGTTTCCGGCCCGGTTTTTCCGCGGCACGCCGTTTCGGAGGCCGGATCCGGCCCGGTTTTTCCGCGGCACGCCGTTTCCGGCCCGGTTTTTCCGCGGCACGCCGTTTCGGAGGCCGGAATCCGGCCCGGTTTTTCCGCGGCACGCCGTTTCCGGCCCGGTTTTTCCGCGGTACGCCGTTTCCGGCCCGGTTTTTCCGCGGCACGCCGTTTTGGAGGCCGGATCCGGCCCGGTTTTTCCGCGGCACGCCGTTTCGGAGGCCGGATCCGGCCCGGTTTTTCCGCGGCACGCCGTTTCGGAGGCCGGATCCGGCCCGGTTTTTCCGCGGCACGCCGTTTCGGAGGCCGGGGCCGGATCCGGCCCGGTTTTTCCGCGGCACGCCGTTTCCGGCCCGGTTTTTCCGCGGCACACCGTTTCGGAGGCCGGATCCGGCCCGGTTTTTCCGCGGCACGCAGTTTCCGGCCCGGTTTTTCCGCGGCATGCCGTTTCGGAGGCCGGATCCGGCCCGGTTTTTCCGCGGCACGCCGTTTCGGAGGCCGGATCCGGCCAGGTTTTTCCGCGGCACGCCGTTTCCGGCCCGGTTTTTCCGCGGCACGCCATTTCGGAGGCCGGATCCTGCCCGGTTTTTCCGCGGCACGCCGTTTCGGAGGCCGGATCCGGCCAGTTTTTCCGCGGCACGCCGTTTCGGAGGCCGGATCCGGCCCGGTTTTTCCGCGGCACGCCGTTTCCGGCCCGGTTTTTTCCGCGGCACGCCGTTTCGGAGGCCGGATCCGGCCCGGTTTTTCCGCGGCACGCCGTTTCGGAGGCCAGATCCGGCCCGGTTTTTCCGCGGCACGCCGTTTCCGGCCCGGTTTTTCCGCGGCACGCCGTTTCAGAGGCCGGATCCGGCCCGGTTTTTCCGCGGCACGCCGTTTCCGGCCCGGTTTTTCCACGGCACGTCGTTTCGGAGGCCGGATCCGGCCCGGTTTTTCCGCGGCACGCCGTTTCGGAGGCCGGATCCGGCCCGGTTTTTCCGCGGCACGCTGTTTCCGGCCCGGTTTTTCCGCGGCACGCCGTTTCGGAGGCCGGATCCGGCCCGGTTTTTCCGCGGCACGCCGGTTCCGGCCCGGTTTTTCCGCGGTACGCCGTTTCGGAGGCCGGATCTGGCCCGGTTTTTTCCGCGGCACGCCGTTTCGGAGGCCGGATCCGGCCCCGTTTCTCCACGGCACGCCCGTTCCGGCCCGGTTTTTCCGCGGCACGCCATTTCGGAGGCCGGATCCGGCCCGGTTTTTTCCGCGGCACGCCGTTTCCGGCCCGGTTTTTCCGCGGCACGCCGTTTCGGAGTCCGGATCCGGCCCGGTTTTTCCGCGGCACGCCGTTTCCGGCCCGGTTTTTTCCGCGGCACACCGTTTCGGAGGCCGGATCCGGCCCGGTTTTTCCGCGGCACGCCGTTTCCGGCCCGGTTTTTCCGCGGCACGCCGTTTCGGAGGCCGGATCCGGCCCGGTTTTTCCGCGGCACGCCGTTTCGGAGGCCGGATCCGGCCCGGTTTTTCCGCGGCACGCCGTTTCCGGCCCGGTTTTTTCCGCGGCACGCCGTTTCGGAGGCCGGATCCGGCCCGGTTTTTTCCGCGGCATGCCGTTTCTGGCCCGGTTTTTCCACGGCACGCCGTTTCAGAGGCCGGATCCGGCCCGGTTTTTCCGCGGCATGCCGTTTCCGGCCTGGTTTTTCCGCGGCACGCCGTTTCAGAGGCCGGATCCGGCCCGGTTTTTCCGCGGCATGCCGTTTCTGGCCCGGTTTTTCCACGGCACGCCGTTTCGGAGGCCGGATCCGGCCCGGTTTTTCCGCGGCACGCCGTTTCGGAGGCCTGATCCGGCCTGGTTTTTCCGCGCACGCCGGTTCTGTCCCGGTTTTTTCCGCGGCACGCCGTTTCGGAGGCCGGATCCGGCCCGGTTTTTCCGCGGCACGCCGTTTCCGGCCCGGTTTTTTCCGCGGCACGCCGTTTCGGAGGCCGGATCCGGCCCGGTTTTTTCCGCGGCACGCCGTTTCCGGCCCGGTTTTTCCGCGGCACGCCGTTTCGGAGGCCGGATCCGGCCCGGTTTTTCCGCGGCACGCCGTTTCGGGCCCGGTTTTTCCGCGGCACGCCATTTCGGAGGCCGGATCCGGCCCGGTTTTTCCGCGGCACGCCGTTTCGGAGGCCGGATCCGGCCCGGTTTTTCCGCGGCACGCCGTTTCCGGCCCGGTTTTTCCGCGGCACGCCGTTTCGGAGGCCGGATCCGGCCCGGTTTTTCCGCGGCACGCCGTTTCCGGCCCGGTTTTTCCGCGGCACGCCGTTTCGGAGGCCGGATCCGGCCCGGTTTTTTCCGCGGCACGCCGTTTCGGAGGCCGGATCCGGCCCGGTTTTTCCGCAGCACGCCGTTTCCGGCCCGGTTTTTCCGCGGCACGCCGTTTCGGAGGCCGGATCCGGCCCGGTTTTTCCGCGGCACGCCGTTTCCGGCCCGGTTTTTCCGCGGCACGCCGTTTCGGAGGCCGGCCCGGTTTTTCCCGCGGCACGCCGTTTCGGAGGCCGGATCCGGCCCGGTTTTTCCGCGGCACGCCGTTTCCGGCCCGGTTTTTCCGCGGCACGCCGTTTCGGAGGCCGGATCCGGCCCGGTTTTTCCGCGGCACGCCGTTTCGGAGGCCGGATCCGGCCCGGTTTTTCCGCGGCACGCCGTTTCCGGCCCGGTTTTTCCGCGGCACGCCGTTTCGGAGGCCGGATCCGGCCTGGTTTTTCAGCGGCACGCCGTTTCCGGCCCGGTTTTTCCGCGGCACGCCGTTTCGGAGGCCGTTTCTGGCCCGGTTTTTCCGCGGCACGCTGTTTCGGAGGCCGGATCCGGCCCGGTTTTTCCATGGCAAGCCGTTTCCGGCCCGGTTTTTCCGCGGTACGCCGTTTCCGGCCCGGTTTTTCCGCGGCACGCCGTTTCGGTGGCCGGATCCTGCCCGGTTTTTCCGCGGCACACCGTTTCGGCCCGGTTTTTCCGCGGCACGCCGTTTCCGGCCCGGTTTTCCGCGGCACGCCGTTTCGGAGGCCGGATCTGGCCCGGTTTTTCCGCGGCACGCCGTTTCCGGCCCGGTTTTTCCGTGGCACGCCGTTTCGGAGGCCGGATCCGGCCCGGTTTTTCCGCGGCACGCCGTTTTCCGGCCCGGTTTTTCCGCGGCACGCCGTTTCGGGCCCGGTTTTTCCGCGGCACACCGTTTCGGAGGCCGGTTCCGGCCCGGTTTTTCCGCGGCACGCCGTTTCGGAGGCCGGATCCGGCCCGGTTTTTCCGCGGCACGCCGTTTCGGAGGCCGGATCCGGCCCGGTTTTTCCGCGGCACGCCGTTTCCGGCCCGGTTTTTCCGCGGCACACCGTTTCGGAGGCCGGATCCGGCCCGGTTTTTCCGCGGCACGCCGTTTCCGGCCCGGTTTTTCCGCGGCATGCCGTTTCGGAGGCCGGATCCGGCCCGGTTTTTCCGCGGCACGCCGTTTCGGAGGCCGGATCCGGCCCGGTTTTTTCCGCGGCACGCCGTTTCCGGCCCGGTTTTTCCGCGGCACGCCGTTTCGGAGGCCGGATCCGGCCTGGTTTTTCAGCGGCACGCCGTTTCCGGCCCGGTTTTTCCGCGGCACGCCGTTTCGGAGGCCGTTTCTGGCCCGGTTTTTCCGCGGCACGCTGTTTCGGAGGCCGGATCCGGCCCGGTTTTTCCATGGCAAGCCGTTTCCGGCCCGGTTTTTCCGCGGTACGCCGTTTCCGGCCCGGTTTTTCCGCGGCACGCCGTTTCGGAGGCCGGATCCTGCCCGGTTTTTCCGCGGCACGCCGTTTCGGCCCGGTTTTTCCGCGGCACGCCGTTTCCGGCCCGGTTTTTCCGCGGTACGCCGTTTCCGGCCTGGTTTTTCCGCGGCACGCCGTTTCGGAGGCCGGATCCGGCCCGGTTTTTCCGCGGCATGCCGTTTCTGGCCCGGTTTTTCCGCGGCACGCCGTTTCGGAGGCCGGATCCGGCCCGGTTTTTCCGCGGCACGCCGTTTCGGAGGCCGGATCCGGCCCGGTTTTTCCGCGGCACGCCGTTTCCGGCCCGGTTTTTCCACGGCACGCCGTTTCGGAGGCCGGATCCGGCCCGGTTTTTCCGCGGCACGCCGTTTCAGAGGCCGGATCCGGCCCGGTTTTTCCGCGGCACGCCGTTTCCGGCCCGGTTTTTCCGCGGCACGCCGTTTCGGAGGCCGGATCCGGCCCGGTTTTTCCGCGGCACGCCGTTTCCGGCCCGGTTTTTCCGCGGCACGCCGTTTCGGAGGCCGGATCCGGCCCGGTTTTTCCGCGGCACGCCGTTTCCGGCCCGGTTTTTTCCGCGGTACGCCGTTTCCGGCCCGGTTTTTCCGCGGCACGCCGTTTCGGAGGCCGGATCCGGCCCGGTTTTTCCGCGGCACGCCGGTTCTGGCCTGGTTTTTCCGCGGCACGCCGTTTCGGAGGCCGGATCCGGCCCGGTTTTTCCGCGGCACACCGTTTCGGAGGCCGGATCCGGCCCGGTTTTTCCGCGGCACGCCGGTTCTGGCCTGGTTTTTCCGCGGCACGCCGTTTCGGAAGCCGGATCCGGCCCGGTTTTTCCGCGGCACGCCGTTTCGGAGGCCAGATCCGGCCCGGTTTTTCCGCGGCACACAGTTTCGGAGGCCGTTTCCGGCCCGGTTTTTCCGCGGCACGCCGTTTCCGGCCCGGTTTTTCCGCGGCACGCCGTTTCGGAGGCCGGATCCGGCCCGGTTTTTCCGCGGCACGCCGTTTCCGGCCCGGTTTTTCCGCGGCACGCCGTTTCGGGCCCGGTTTTTTCCGCGGCACACCGTTTCGGAGGCCGGTTCCGGCCCGGTTTTTCCGCGGCACGCCGTTTCGGAGGCCGGATCCGGCCCGGTTTTTTCCGCGGCACGCCGTTTCGGAGGCCGGATCCGGCCCGGTTTTTCCGCGGCACGCCGTTTCCGGCCCGGTTTTTCCGCGGCACACCGTTTCGGAGGCCGGATCCGGCCCGGTTTTTCCGCGGCACGCCGTTTCCGGCCCGGTTTTTCCGCGGCATGTCGTTTCGGAGGCCGGATCCGGCCCGGTTTTTCCGCGGCACGCCGTTTCGGAGGCCGGATCCGGCCCGGTTTTTCCGCGGCACGCCGTTTCCGGCCCGGTTTTTCCGCGGCACGCCATTTCGGAGGCCGGATCCTGCCCGGTTTTTCCGCGGCACGCCGTTTCGGAGGCCGGATCCGGCCCGGTTTTTCCGCGGCACGCCGTTTCGGAGGCCGGATCCGGCCCGGTTTTTCCGCGGCACGCCGTTTCCGGCCCGGTTTTTCCGCGGCACGCCGTTTCGGAGGCCGGATCCGGCCCGGTTTTTCCGCGGCACGCCGTTTCCGGCCCGGTTTTTTCCGCGGTACGCCGTTTCCGGCCCGGTTTTTCCGCGGCACGCCGTTTTCGGAGGCCGGATCCGGCCCGGTTTTTCCGCGGCACGCCGGTTCTGGCCTGGTTTTTCCGCGGCACGCCGTTTCGGAGGCCGGATCCGGCCCGGTTTTTCCGCGGCACGCCGTTTCGGAGGCCAGATCCGGCCCGGTTTTTCCGCGGCACGCAGTTTCGGAGGCCGTTTCCGGCCCGGTTTTTCCGCGGCACGCCGTTTCCGGCCCGGTTTTTTCCGCGGCACGCCGTTTCGGAGGCCGGATCTGGCCCGGTTTTTCCGCGGCACGCCGTTTCCGGCCCGGTTTTTCCGTGGCACGCCGTTTCGGAGGCCGGATCCGGCCCGGTTTTTTCCGCGGCACGCCGTTTCCGGCCCGGTTTTTCCGCGGCACGCCGTTTCGGGCCCGGTTTTTCCGCGGCACACCGTTTCGGAGGCCGGTTCCGGCCCGGTTTTTCCGCGGCACGCCGTTTCGGAGGCCGGATCCGGCCCGGTTTTTCCGCGGCACGCCGTTTCGGAGGCCGGATCCGGCCCGGTTTTTTCCGCGGCACGCCGTTTCCGGCCCGGTTTTTCCGCGGCACACCGTTTCGGAGGCCGGATCCGGCCCGGTTTTTCCGCGGCACGCCGTTTCCGGCCCGGTTTTTCCGCGGCATGCCGTTTCGGAGGCCGGATCCGGCCCGGTTTTTCCGCGGCACGCCGTTTCGGAGGCCGGATCCGGCCCGGTTTTTCCGCGGCACGCCGTTTCCGGCCCGGTTTTTTCCGCGGCACGCCATTTCGGAGGCCGGATCCTGCCCGGTTTTTCCGCGGCACGCCGTTTCGGAGGCCGGATCCGGCCCGGTTTTTTCCGCGGCACGCCGTTTCGGAGGCCGGATCCGGCCCGGTTTTTCCGCGGCACGCCGTTTCCGGCCCGGTTTTTTCCGCGGCACGCCGTTTCGGAGGCCGGATCCGGCCCGGTTTTTCCGCGGCACGCCGTTTCGGAGGCCGGATCCGGCCCGGTTTTTCCGCGGCACGCCGTTTCCGGCCCGGTTTTTCCGCGGCACGCTGTTTCGGAGGCCGGATCCGGCCCGGTTTTTCCGCGGCACGCCGTTTCCGGCCCGGTTTTTCCGCGGTACGCCGTTTCCGGCCCCGTTTTTCCGCGGCACGCCGTTTCGGAGGCCGTATCCGGCCCGGTTTTTCCGCGGCACGCCGTTTCGGAGGCCGGATCCGGCCCGGTTTTTTCCGCGGCACGCCGTTTCGGAGGCCGGATCCGGCCCGGTTTTTCCGCGGCACGCCGTTTCCGGCCCGGTTTTTCCGCGGCACGCTGTTTCGGAGGCCGGATCCGGCCCGGTTTTTCCGCGGCACGCCGTTTCCGGCCCGGTTTTTCCGCGGCACGCCGTTTCCGGCCCGGTTTTTCCGCGGTACGCCGTTTCCGGCCTGGTTTTTCCGCGGCACGCCGTTTCGGAGGCCGGATCCGGCCCGGTTTTTCCGCGGCACGCCGTTTCCGGCCCGGTTTTTTCCGCGGCACGCCGTTTCGGAGGCCGGATCCGGCCCGGTTTTTCCGCGGCACGCCGTTTCCGGCCCGGTTTTTTCCGCGGCACGCCGTTTCGGAGGCCGGATCCGGCCCGGTTTTTCCGCGGCACGCCGTTTCCGGCCCGGTTTTTCCGCGGCACGCCGTTTCGGAGGCTGGATCCGGCCCGGTTTTTCCGCGGCACGCCGTTTCGGAGGCCGGATCCGGCCTGGTTTTACCGCGGCACGCCGTTTCCGGCCCGGTTTTTTCCGCGGCACGCCATTTCGGAGGCAGGATCCGGCCCGGTTTTTCCGCGGCACGCCGTTTCGGGCCCGGTTTTTCCGCGGCACACCGTTTCGGAGGCCGGTTCCGGCCCGGTTTTTCCGCGGCACGCCGTTTCGGAGGCCGGATCCGGCCCGGTTTTTCCGCGGCACGCCGTTTCGGAGGCCGGATCCGGCCCGGTTTTTCCGCGGCACGCCGTTTCCGGCCCGGTTTTTCCGCGGCACGCCGTTTCGGAGGCCGGATCCGGCCCGGTTTTTCCGCGGCACGCCGTTTCCGGCCCGGTTTTTCTGCGGCACGCCGTTTCGGAGGCCGGATCCGGCCCGGTTTTTCCGCGGCACGCTGTTTCGGAGGCCGGATCCGGCCCGGTTTTTCCATGGCAAGCCGTTTCCGGCCCGGTTTTTCAGCGGCACGCCGTTTCCGGCCCGGTTTTTTCCGCGGCACGCCGTTTCGGAGGCCGGATCCGGCCCGGTTTTTCCGCGGCACGCCGTTTCGGAGGCCGGATCCGGCTCGGTTTTTCCGCGGCACGCCGTTTCCGGACCGGTTTTTTCCGCGGCACGCCGTTTCGGAGGCCGGATCCGGACCGGTTTTTCAGCGGCACGCCGTTTCCGGCCCGGTTTTTCCGCGGCACGCCGTTTCGGAGGCCGGATCCGGCCCGGTTTTTCCGCGGCACGCCGTTTCCGGCCCGGTTTTTCTGCGGCACGCCGTTTCGGAGGCCGGATCCGGCCCGGTTTTTTCCGCGGCACGCTGTTTCGGAGGCCGGATCCGGCCCGGTTTTTCCATGGCAAGCCGTTTCCGGCCCGGTTTTTCCGCGGCACGCCGTTTCCGGCCCGGTTTTTCCGCGGCACGCCGTTTCGGAGGCCGGATCCTGCCCGGTTTTTCCGCGGCACGCCGTTTCCGGCCCGGTTTTTCCGCGGCACGCCGTTTCCGGCCCGGTTTTTCCGCGGTACGCCGTTTCCGGCCTGGTTTTTTCCGCGGCACGCCGTTTCAGAGGCCGGATCCGGCCCGGTTTTTCCGCGGCATGCCGTTTCTGGCCCGGTTTTTCCACGGCACGCCGTTTCGGAGGCCGGATCCGGCCCGGTTTTTCCGCGGCACGCCGTTTCGGAGGCCTGATCCGGCCTGGTTTTTCCGCGGCACGCCGGTTCTGTCCCGGTTTTTCCGCGGCACGCTGTTTCGGAGGCCGGATCCGGCCCGGTTTTTCCGCGGCACGCCGTTTCCGGCCCGGTTTTTTCCGCGGCACGCCGTTTCGGAGGCCCGATCCGGCCCGGTTTTTCCGCGGCACGCCGTTTCCGGCCCGGTTTTTTCCGCGGCACGCCGTTTCGGAGGCCGGATCCGGCCCGGTTTTTTCCGCGGCACGCCGTTTCCGGCCCGGTTTTTTCCGCGGCACGCCATTTCGGAGGCCGGATCCGGCCCGGTTTTTCCGCGGCACGCCGTTTCGGAGGCCGGATCCGGCCCGGTTTTTCCGCGGCACGCCGTTTCCGGCCCGGTTTTTCCGCGGCACGCCGTTTCGGAGGCCGGATCCGGCCCGGTTTTTCCGCGGCACGCCGTTTCCGGCCCGGTTTTTTCCGCGGCACGCCGTTTCGGAGGCCGGATCCGGCCCGGTTTTTCCGCGGCACGCCGTTTCGGAGGCCGGATCCGGCCCGGTTTTTCCGCAGCACGCCGTTTCCGGCCCGGTTTTTTCCGCGGCACGCCGTTTCGGAGGCCGGATCCGGCCCGGTTTTTCCGCGGCACGCCGTTTCGGAGGCCGGATCCGGCCCGGTTTTTCCGCGGCACGCCGTTTCGGAGGCCGGATCCGGCCCGGTTTTTCCGCGGCACGCCGTTTCCGGCCCGGTTTTTCCGCGGCACGCCGTTTCGGAGGCCGGATCCGGCCCGGTTTTTTCCGCGGCACGCCGTTTCCGGCCCGGTTTTTCCGCGGCACGCCGTTTCGGAGGCCGGATCCGGCCCGGTTTTTCCGCGGCACGCCGTTTCAGAGGCCGGATCCGGCCCGGTTTTTTCCGCGGCACGCCGTTTCCGGCCCGGTTTTTTCCGCGGCACGCCGTTTCGGAGGCCGGATCCGGCCTGGTTTTTCAGCGGCACGCCGTTTCCGGCCCGGTTTTTCCGCGGCACGCCGTTTCGGAGGCCGTTTCTGGCCCGGTTTTTCCGCGGCACGCTGTTTCGGAGGCCGGATCCGGCCCGGTTTTTCCATGGCAAGCCGTTTCCGGCCCGGTTTTTCCGCGGTACGCCGTTTCCGGCCCGGTTTTTCCGCGGCACGCCGTTTCGGAGGCCGGATCCTGCCCGGTTTTTCCGCGGCACGCCGTTTCGGCCCGGTTTTTCCGCGGCACGCCGTTTCCGGCCCGGTTTTTCCGCGGTACGCCGTTTCCGGCCTGGTTTTTCCGCGGCACGCCGTTTCGGAGGCCGGATCCGGCCCGATTTTTCCGCGGCATGCCGTTTCTGGCCCGGTTTTTCCGCGGCACGCCGTTTCGGAGGCCCGATCCGGCCCGGTTTTTTCCGCGGCACGCCGTTTCGGAGGCCGGATCCGGCCCGGTTTTTCCGCGGCACGCCGTTTCCGGCCCGGTTTTTCCACGGCACGCCGTTTCGGAGGCCGGATCCGGCCCGGTTTTTCCGCGGCACGCCGTTTCAGAGGCCGGATCCGGCCCGGTTTTTTCCGCGGCACGCCGTTTCCGGCCCGGTTTTTCCGCGGCACGCCGTTTCGGAGGCCGGATCCGGCCCGGTTTTTCCGCGGCACGCCGTTTCCGGCCCGGTTTTTCCGCGGCACGCCGTTTCGGAAGCCGGATCCGGCCCGGTTTTTCCGCGGCACGCCGTTTCCGGCCCGGTTTTTCCGCGGTACGCCGTTTCCGGCGCGGTTTTTCCGCGGCACGCCGTTTCGGAGGCCGGATCCGGCCCGGTTTTTTCCGCGGCACGCCGGTTCTGGCCTGGTTTTTCCGCGGCACGCCGTTTCGGAGGCCGGATCCGGCCCGGTTTTTCCGCGGCACGCCGTTTCGGAGGCCAGATCCGGCCCGGTTTTTTCCGCGGCACGCAGTTTTGGAGGCCGTTTCCGGCCCGGTTTTTCCGCGGCACGCCGTTTCCGGCCCGGTTTTTTCCGCGGCACGCCGTTTCGGAGGCCGGATCTGGCCCGGTTTTTCCGCGGCACGCCGTTTCCGGCCCGGTTTTTCCGTGGCACGCCGTTTCGGAGGCCGGATCCGGCCCGGTTTTTCCGCGGCACGCCGTTTCCGGCCCGGTTTTTCCGCGGCACGCCGTTTCGGGCCCGGTTTTTCCGCGGCACACCGTTTCGGAGGCCGGTTCCGGCCCGGTTTTTCCGCGGCACGCCGTTTCGGAGGCCGGATCCGGCCCGGTTTTTCCGCGGCACGCCGTTTCGGAGGCCGGATCCGGCCCGGTTTTTCCGCGGCACGCCGTTTCCGGCCCGGTTTTTTCCGCGGCACACCGTTTCGGAGGCCGGATCCGGCCCGGTTTTTCCGCGGTACGCAGTTTCCGGCCCGGTTTTTCCGCGGCATGCCGTTTCGGAGGCCGGATCCGGCCCGGTTTTTCCGCGGCACGCCGTTTCGGAGGCCGGATCCGGCCCGGTTTTTTCCGCGGCACGCCGTTTCCGGCCCGGTTTTTCCGCGGCACGCCATTTCGGAGGCCGGATCCTGCCCGGTTTTTCCGCGGCACGCCGTTTCGGAGGCCGGATCCGGCCCGGTTTTTCCGCGGCACGCCGTTTCGGAGGCCGGATCCGGCCCGGTTTTTTCCGCGGCACGCCGTTTCCGGCCCGGTTTTTTCCGCTGCACGCCGTTTCGGAGGCCGGATCCGGCCCGGTTTTTCCGCGGCACGCCGTTTCGGAGGCCAGATCCGGCCCGGTTTTTCCGCGGCACGCCGTTTCCGGCCCGGTTTTTCCGCGGCACGCCGTTTCGGAGGCCGGATCCTGCCCGGTTTTTCCGCGGCACGCCGTTTCCGGCCCGGTTTTTCCACGGCACGTCGTTTCGGAGGCCGGATCCGGCCCGGTTTTTCCGCGGCACGCCGTTTCGGAGGCCGGATCCGGCCCGGTTTTTCCGCGGCACGCTGTTTCCGGCCCGGTTTTTCCGCGGCACGCCGTTTCGGAGGCCGGATCCGGCCCGGTTTTTCCGCGGCACGCCGGTTCCGGCCCGGTTTTTCCGCGGTACGCCGTTTCGGAGGCCGGATCTGGCCCGGTTTTTCCGCGGCACGCCGTTTCGGAGGCCGGATCCGGCCCCGTTTTTTCCGCGGCACGCCCGTTCCGGCCCGGTTTTTCCGCGGCACGCCATTTCGGAGGCCGGATCCGGCCCGGTTTTTCCGCGGCACGCCGTTTCCGGCCCGGTTTTTCCGCGGCACGCCGTTTCGGAGGCCGGATCCGGCCCGGTTTTTCCGCGGCACGCCGTTTCCGGCCCGGTTTTTTCCGCGGCACGCCGTTTCGGAGGCCGGATCCGGCCCGGTTTTTCCGCGGCACGCCGTTTCCGGCCCGGTTTTTCCGCGGCACGCCGTTTCAGAGGCCGGATCCGGCCCGGTTTTTCCGCGGCATGCCGTTTCTGGCCCGGTTTTTCCACGGCACGCCGTTTCGGAGGCCAGATCCGGCCCGGTTTTTCCGCGGCACGCCGTTTCGGAGGCCTGATCCGGCCTGGTTTTTCCGCGGCACGCCGGTTCTGTCCCGGTTTTTTCCGCGGCACGCCGTTTCGGAGGCCGGATCCGGCCCGGTTTTTCCGCGGCACGCCGTTTCCGGCCCGGTTTTTCCGCGGCACGCCGTTTCGGAGGCCGGATCCGGCCCGGTTTTTCCGCGGCACGCCGTTTCCGGCCCGGTTTTTCCGCGGCACGCCGTTTCGGAGGCC
Organism: Phalacrocorax aristotelis; assembly: GCF_949628215.1. Lineage (NCBI taxonomy): Eukaryota > Metazoa > Chordata > Aves > Suliformes > Phalacrocoracidae > Phalacrocorax > Phalacrocorax aristotelis. The sequence continues at coordinate 10,570 of NW_027441372.1, read as the reverse complement.
GGATCCGGCCCGGTTTTTCCGCGGCACGCCGTTTCCGGCCCGGTTTTTCCGCGGCACGCCATTTCGGAGGCCGGATCCGGCCCGGTTTTTCCGCGGCACGCCGTTTCGGAGGCCGGATCCGGCCCGGTTTTTCCGCGGCACGCCGTTTCCGGCCCGGTTTTTCCGCGGCACGCCGTTTTGGAGGCCGGATCCGGCCCGGTTTTTCCGCGGCACGCCGTTTCCGGCCCGGTTTTTTCCGCGGCACGCCGTTTCGGAGGCCGGATCCGGCCCGGTTTTTCCGCGGCACGCCGTTTCGGAGGCCGGATCCGGCCCGGTTTTTCCGCAGCACGCCGTTTCCGGCCCGGTTTTTCCGCGGCACGCCGTTTCGGAGGCCGGATCCGGCCCGGTTTTTCAGCGGCACGCCGTTTCCGGCCCGGTTTTTTCCGCGGCACGCCGTTTCGGAGGCCGGATCCGGCCCGGTTTTTCCGCGGCACGCCGTTTCCGGCCCGGTTTTTCCGCGGCACGCCGTTTCGGAGGCCGGATCCGGCCCGGTTTTTCCGCGGCACGCCGTTTTGGAGGCCGGATCCGGCCCGGTTTTTCCGCGGCACGCCGTTTCCGGCCCGGTTTTTCCGCGGCACGCCGTTTCGGAGGCCGGATCCGGCCTGGTTTTTCAGCGGCACGCCGTTTCCGGCCCGGTTTTTCCGCGGCACGCCGTTTCGGAGGCCGTTTCTGGCCCGGTTTTTCCGCGGCACGCTGTTTCGGAGGCCGGATCCGGCCCGGTTTTTCCATGGCAAGCCGTTTCCGGCCCGGTTTTTCCGCGGTACGCCGTTTCCGGCCCGGTTTTTCCGCGGCACGCCGTTTCGGAGGCCGGATCCTGCCCGGTTTTTCCGCGGCACGCCGTTTCGGCCCGGTTTTTCCGCGGCACGCCGTTTCCGGCCCGGTTTTTCCGCGGTACGCCGTTTCCGGCCTGGTTTTTCCGCGGCACGCCGTTTCAGAGGCCGGATCCGGCCCGGTTTTTCCGCGGCACGCCGTTTCCGGCCCGGTTTTTCCGCGGCACGCCGTTTCGGAGGCCGGATCCGGCCCGGTTTTTCCGCGGCACGCCGTTTCCGGCCCGGTTTTTTCCGCGGCACGCCGTTTCGGAGGCCGGATCCGGCCCGGTTTTTCCGCGGCACGCCGTTTCCGGCCCGGTTTTTCCGCGGTACGCCGTTTCCGGCCCGGTTTTTCCGCGGCACGCCGTTTTGGAGGCCGGATCCGGCCCGGTTTTTCTGCGGCACGCCGTTTCGGAGGCCGGATCCGGCCCGGTTTTTCCGCGGCACGCCGTTTCGGAGGCCGGATCCGGCCCGGTTTTTCCGCGGCACGCCGTTTCGGAGGCCGGATCCGGCCCGGTTTTTCCGCGGCACGCCGTTTCCGGCCCGGTTTTTCCGCGGCACACCGTTTCGGAGGCCGGATCCGGCCCGGTTTTTCCGCGGCACGCAGTTTCCGGCCCGGTTTTTCCGCGGCATGCCGTTTCGGAGGCCGGATCCTGCCCGGTTTTTCCGCGGCACGCCGTTTCGGAGGCCGGATCCGGCCCGGTTTTTCCGCGGCACGCCGTTTCGGAGGCCGGATCCGGCCCGGTTTTTCCGCGGCACGCCGTTTCCGGCCCGGTTTTTTCCGCGGCACGCCGTTTCGGAGGCCGGATCCGGCCCGGTTTTTTCCGCGGCACGCCGTTTCGGAGGCCAGATCCGGCCCGGTTTTTCCGCGGCACGCCGTTTCCGGCCCGGTTTTTCCGCGGCACGCCGTTTCAGAGGCCGGATCCGGCCCGGTTTTTCCGCGGCACGCCGTTTCCGGCCCGGTTTTTCCACGGCACGTCGTTTCGGAGGCCGGATCCGGCCCGTTTTTTTCCGCGGCACGCCGTTTCGGAGGCCGGATCCGGCCCGGTTTTTCCGCGGCACGCTGTTTCCGGCCCGGTTTTTCCGCGGCACGCCGTTTCGGAGGCCGGATCCGGCCCGGTTTTTCCGCGGCACGCCGGTTCCGGCCCGGTTTTTTCCGCGGTACGCCGTTTCGGAGGCCGGATCTGGCCCGGTTTTTCCGCGGCACGCCGTTTCGGAGGCCGGATCCGGCCCCGTTTCTCCGCGGCACGCCGTTTCCGGCCCGGTTTTTCCGCGGCACGCCATTTCGGAGGCCGGATCCGGCCCGGTTTTTCCGCGGCACGCCGTTTCCGGCCCGGTTTTTTCCGCGGCACGCCGTTTCGGAGGCCGGATCCGGCCCGGTTTTTCCGCGGCACGCCGTTTCCGGCCCGGTTTTTCCGCGGCACGCCGTTTCGGAGGCCGGATCCGGCCCGGTTTTTTCCGCGGCACGCCGTTTCCGGCCCGGTTTTTCCGCGGCACGCCGTTTCGGAGGCCGGATCCGGCCCGGTTTTTCCGCGGCACGCCGTTTCGGAGGCCGGATCCGGCCCGGTTTTTCCGCGGCACGCCGTTTCGGAGGCCTGATCCGGCCTGGTTTTTCCGCGGCACGCCGGTTCTGTCCCGGTTTTTCCGCGGCACGCCGTTTCGGAGGCCGGATCCGGCCCGGTTTTTCCGCGGCACGCCGTTTCCGGCCCGGTTTTTCCGCGGCACGCCGTTTCGGAGGCCGGATCCGGCCCGGTTTTTCCGCGGCACGCCGTTTCCGGCCCGGTTTTTCCGCGGCACGCCGTTTCGGAGGCCGGATCCGGCCCGGTTTTTCCGCGGCACGCCGTTTCGGGCCCGGTTTTTTCCGCGGCACGCCATTTCGGAGGCCGGATCCGGCCCGGTTTTTCCGCGGCACGCCGTTTCGGAGGCCGGATCCGGCCCGGTTTTTCCGCGGCACGCCGTTTCCGGCCCGGTTTTTTCCGCGGCACGCCGTTTCGGAGGCCGGATCCGGCCCGGTTTTTCCGCGGCACGCCGTTTCCGGCCCGGTTTTTTCCGCGGCACGCCGTTTCGGAGGCCGGATCCGGCCCGGTTTTTCCGCGGCACGCCGTTTCGGAGGCCGGATCCGGCCCGGTTTTTCCGCAGCACGCCGTTTCCGGCCCGGTTTTTCCGCGGCACGCCGTTTCGGAGGCCGGATCCGGCCCGGTTTTTCCGCGGCACGCCGTTTCCGGCCCGGTTTTTTCCGCGGCACGCCGTTTCGGAGGCCGGATCCGGCCCGGTTTTTTCCGCGGCACGCCGTTTCCGGCCCGGTTTTTCCGCGGCACGCCGTTTAGGAGGCCGGATCCGGCCCGGTTTTTCCGCGGCACGCCGTTTCGGAGGCCGGATCCGGCCCGGTTTTTCCGCGGCACGCCGTTTCCGGCCCGGTTTTTTCCGCGGCACGCCGTTTCGGAGGCCGGATCCGGCCTGGTTTTTCAGCGGCACGCCGTTTCCGGCCCGGTTTTTCCGCGGCACGCCGTTTCGGAGGCCGTTTCTGGCCCGGTTTTTCCGCGGCACGCTGTTTCGGAGGCCGGATCCGGCCCGGTTTTTCCATGGCAAGCCGTATCCGGCCCGGTTTTTCCGCGGTACGCCGTTTCCGGCCCGGTTTTTTCCGCGGCACGCCGTTTCGGAGGCCGGATCCGGCCCGGTTTTTCCGCGGCACGCCGTTTCGGAGGCCGTTTCCGGCCCGGTTTTTCCGCGGCACGCCATTTCGGAGGCCGGATCCGGCCCGGTTTTTCCGCGGCACGCCGTTTCGGAGGCCGGATCCGGCCCGGTTTTTCCGCGGCACGCCGTTTCCGGCCCGGTTTTTCCGCGGCACGCCGTTTCGGAGGCCGGATCCGGCCCGGTTTTTCCGCGGCACGCCGTTTCCGGCCCGGTTTTTCCGCGGCACGCCGTTTCGGAGGCCGGATCCGGCCCGGTTTTTCCGCGGCACGCCGTTTCGGAGGCCGGATCCGGCCCGGTTTTTCCGCAGCACGCCGTTTCCGGCCCGGTTTTTCCGCGGCACGCCGTTTCGGAGGCCGGATCCGGCCCGGTTTTTCCGCGGCACGCCGTTTCCGGCCCGGTTTTTCCGCGGCACGCCGTTTCGGAGGCCGGATCCGGCCCGGTTTTTCCGCGGCACGCCGTTTCCGGCCCGGTTTTTTCCGCGGCACGCCGTTTAGGAGGCCGGATCCGGCCCGGTTTTTCCGCGGCACGCCGTTTCGGAGGCCGGATCCGGCCCGGTTTTTCCGCGGCACGCCGTTTCCGGCCCGGTTTTTCCGCGGCACGCCGTTTCGGAGGCCGGATCCGGCCTGGTTTTTCAGCGGCACGCCGTTTCCGGCCCGGTTTTTCCGCGGCACGCCGTTTCGGAGGCCGTTTCTGGCCCGGTTTTTCCGCGGCACGCTGTTTCGGAGGCCGGATCCGGCCCGGTTTTTCCATGGCAAGCCGTTTCCGGCCCGGTTTTTCCGCGGTACGCCGTTTCCGGCCCGGTTTTTCCGCGGCACGCCGTTTCGGAGGCCGGATCCTGCCCGGTTTTTCTGCGGCACGCCGTTTCGGCCCGGTTTTTCCGCGGCACGCCGTTTCCGGCCCGGTTTTTCCGCGGTACGCCGTTTCCGGCCTGGTTTTTTCCGCGGCACGCCGTTTCGGAGGCCGGATCCGGCCCGGTTTTTTCCGCGGCATGCCGTTTCTGGCCCGGTTTTTCCGCGGCACGCCGTTTCGGAGGCCGGATCCGGCCCGGTTTTTCCGCGGCACGCCGTTTCGGAGGCCGGATCCGGCCCGGTTTTTTCCGCGGCACGCCGTTTCCGGCCCGGTTTTTCCACGGCACGCCGTTTCGGAGGCCGGATCCGGCCCGGTTTTTCCGCGGCACGCCGTTTCAGAGGCCGGATCCGGCCCGGTTTTTCCGCGGCACGCCGTTTCCGGCCCGGTTTTTCCGCGGCACGCCGTTTCGGAGGCCGGATCCGGCCCGGTTTTTCCGCGGCACGCCGTTTCCGGCCCGGTTTTTCCGCGGCACGCCGTTTCGGAGGCCGGATCCGGCCCGGTTTTTTCCGCGGCACGCCGGATCCGGCCCGGTTTTTCCGCGGTACGCCGTTTCCGGCCCGGTTTTTTCCGCGGCACGCCGTTTCGGAGGCCGGATCCGGCCCGGTTTTTTCCGCGGCACGCCGGTTCTGGCCTGGTTTTTCCGCGGCACGCCGTTTCGGAGGCCGGATCCGGCCCGGTTTTTCCGCGGCACGCCGTTTCGGAGGCCGGATCCGGCCCGGTTTTTCCGCGGCACGCCGGTTCTGGCCTGGTTTTTCCGCGGCACGCCGTTTCGGAGGCCGGATCCGGCCCGGTTTTTCCGCGGCACGCCGTTTCGGAGGCCAGTTCCGGCCCGGTTTTTCCGCGGCACGCAGTTTCGGAGGCCGTTTCCGGCCCGGTTTTTCCGCGGCACGCCGTTTCCGGCCCGGTTTTTCCGCGGCACGCCGTTTCGGAGGCCGGATCTGGCCCGGTTTTTCCGCGGCACGCCGTTTCCGGCCCGGTTTTTCCGTGGCACGCCGTTTCGGAGGCCGGATCCGGCCCGGTTTTTCCGCGGCACGCCGTTTCCGGCCCGGTTTTTCCGCGGCACGCCGTTTCGGGCCCGGTTTTTTCCGCGGCACACCGTTTCGGAGGCCGGTTCCGGCCCGGTTTTTTCCGCGGCACGCCGTTTCGGAGGCCGGATCCGGCCCGGTTTTTCCGCGGCACGCCGTTTCGGAGGCCGGATCCGGCCCGGTTTTTCCGCGGCACGCCGTTTCCGGCCCGGTTTTTTCCGCGGCACACCGTTTCGGAGGCCGGATCCGGCCCGGTTTTTCCGCGGCACGCCGTTTCCGGCCCGGTTTTTCCGCGGCATGCCGTTTCGGAGGCCGGATCCGGCCCGGTTTTTCCGCGGCACGCCGTTTCGGAGGCCGGATCCGGCCCGGTTTTTCCGCGGCACGCCGTTTCCGGCCCGGTTTTTCCGCGGCACGCCGTTTCGGAGGCCGGATCCGGCCCGGTTTTTCCGCGGCACGCCGTTTCCGGCCCGGGTTTTTCCGCGGCACGCCGTTTCGGAGGCCGTTTCTGGCCCGGTTTTTTCCGCGGCACGCTGTTTCCGGCCCGGTTTTTCCGCGGTACGCCGTTTCCGGCCTGGTTTTTCCGCGGCACGCCGTTTCGGAGGCCGGATCCGGCCCGGTTTTTCCGCGGCATGCCGTTTCTGGCCCGGTTTTTTCCGCGGCACGCCGTTTCGGAGGCCGGATCCGGCCCGGTTTTTTCCGCGGCACGCCGTTTCGGAGGCCGGATCCGGCCCGGTTTTTCCGCGGCACGCCGTTTCCGGCCCGGTTTTTCCACGGCACGCCGTTTCGGAGGCCGGATCCGGCCCGGTTTTTCCGCGGCACGCCGTTTCAGAGGCCGGATCCGGCCCGGTTTTTCCGCGGCACGCCGTTTCCGGCCCGGTTTTTCCGCGGCACGCCGTTTCGGAGGCCGGATCCGGCCCGGTTTTTCCGCGGCACGCCGTTTCCGGCCCGGTTTTTCCGCGGCACGCCGTTTCGGAGGCCGGATCCGGCCCGGTTTTTCCGCGGCACGCCGTTTCCGGCCCGGTTTTTTCCGCGGTACGCCGTTTCCGGCCCGGTTTTTCCGCGGCACGCCGTTTCGGAGGCCGGATCCGGCCCGGTTTTTCCGCGGCACGCCGGTTCTGGCCTGGTTTTTCCGCGGCACGCCGTTTCGGAGGCCGGATCCGGCCCGGTTTTTCCGCGGCACGCCGTTTCGGAGGCCGGATCCGGCCCGGTTTTTCCGCGGCACGCCGGTTCTGGCCTGGTTTTTCCGCGGCACGCCGTTTCGGAGGCCGGATCCGGCCCGGTTTTTCCGCGGCACGCCGTTTCGGAGGCCAGATCCGGCCCGGTTTTTCCGCGGCACGCAGTTTCTGAGGCCGTTTCCGGCCCGGTTTTTCCGCGGCATGCCGTTTCCGGCCCGGTTTTTCCGCGGCACGCCGTTTCGGAGGCCGGATCTGGCCCGGTTTTTCCGCGGCACGCCGTTTCCGGCCCGGTTTTTTCCGTGGCACGCCGTTTCGGAGGCCGGATCCGGCCCGGTTTTTCCGCGGCACGCCGTTTCCGGCCCGGTTTTTTCCGCGGCACGCCGTTTCGGGCCCGGTTTTTCCGCGGCACACCGTTTCGGAGGCCGGTTCCGGCCCGGTTTTTCCGCGGCACGCCGTTTCGGAGGCCGGATCCGGCCCGGTTTTTCCGCGGCACGCCGTTTCGGAGGCCGGATCCGGCCCGGTTTTTCCGCGGCACGCCGTTTCCGGCCCCGGTTTTTTCCGCGGCACACCGTTTCGGAGGCCGGATCCGGCCCGGTTTTTCCGCGGCACGCCGTTTCCGGCCCGGTTTTTTCCGCGGCATGCCGTTTCGGAGGGTGGATCCGGCCCGGTTTTTCCGCGGCACGCCGTTTCGGAGGCCGGATCCGGCCCGGTTTTTCCGCGGCACGCCGTTTCCGGCCCGGTTTTTCCGCGGCACGCCATTTCGGAGGCCGGATCCTGCCCGGTTTTTTCCGCGGCACGCCGTTTCGGAGGCCGGATCCGGCCCGGTTTTTCCGCGGCACGCCGTTTCCGGCCCGGTTTTTCCGCGGCACGCCGTTTCGGAGGCCGGATCCGGCCCGGTTTTTTCCGCGGCACGCCGGTTCTGGCCTGGTTTTTCCGCGGCACGCCGTTTCGGAGGCCGGATCCGGCCCGGTTTTTCCGCGGCACGCCGTTTCCGGCCCGGTTTTTTCCGCGGCACGCCGTTTCCGGCCCGGTTTTTTCCGCGGTACGCCGTTTCCGGCCCGGTTTTTTCCCGCGGCACGCCGTTTCGGAGGCCGGATCCGGCCCGGTTTTTCCGCGGCACGCCGGTTCTGGCCTGGTTTTTCCGCGGCACGCCGTTTCGGAGGCCGGATCCGGCCCGGTTTTTCCGCGGCACGCCGTTTCGGAGGCCAGATCCGGCCCGGTTTTTCCGCGGCACGCAGTTTCGGAGGCCGTTTCCGGCCCGGTTTTTTCCGCGGCACGCCGTTTCCGGCCCGGTTTTTTCCGCGGCACGCCGTTTCGGAGGCCGGATCTGGCCCGGTTTTTCCGCGGGCACGCCGTTTCCGGCCCGGTTTTTCCGTGGCACGCCGTTTCGGAGGCCGGATCCGGCCCGGTTTTTCCGCGGCACGCCGTTTCCGGCCCGGTTTTTTCCGCGGCACGCCGTTTCGGGCCCGGTTTTTTCCGCGGCACACCGTTTCGGAGGCCGGTTCCGGCCCGGTTTTTCCGCGGCACGCCGTTTCGGAGGCCGGATCCGGCCCGGTTTTTCCGCGGCACGCCGTTTCGGAGGCCGGATCCGGCCCGGTTTTTCCGCGGCACGCCGTTTCCGGCCCGGTTTTTCCGCGGCACACCGTTTCGGAGGCCGGATCCGGCCCGGTTTTTCCGCGGCACGCCGTTTCCGGCCCGGTTTTTCCGCGGCACGCCGTTTCAGAGGCCGGATCCGGCCCGGTTTTTCCGCGGCACGCCGTTTCCGGCCCGGTTTTTCCGCGGCACGCCGTTTCGGAGGCCGGATCCGGCCCGGTTTTTCCGCGGCACGCCGTTTCCGGCCCGGTTTTTCCGCGGCACGCCGTTTCGGAGGCCGGATCCGGCCCGGTTTTTCCGCGGCACGCCGTTTCCGGCCCGGTTTTTCCGCGGTACGCCGTTTCCGGCCCGGTTTTTTCCGCGGCACGCCGTTTTGGAGGCCGGATCCGGCCCGGTTTTTCCGCGGCACGCCGTTTCGGAGGCCGGATCCGGCCCGGTTTTTCCGCGGCACGCCGTTTCGGAGGCCGGATCCGGCCCGGTTTTTCCGCGGCACGCCGTTTCGGAGGCCGGATCCGGCCCGGTTTTTTCCGCGGCACGCCGTTTCCGGCCCGGTTTTTCCGCGGCACACCGTTTCGGAGGCCGGATCCGGCCCGGTTTTTCCGCGGCACGCAGTTTCCGGCCCGGTTTTTCCGCGGCATGCCGTTTCGGAGGCCGGATCCGGCCCGGTTTTTTCCGCGGCACGCCGTTTCGGAGGCCGGATCCGGCCAGGTTTTTCCGCGGCACGCCGTTTCCGGCCCGGTTTTTTCCGCGGCACGCCATTTCGGAGGCCGGATCCTGCCCGGTTTTTTTCCGCGGCACGCCGTTTCGGAGGCCGGATCCGGCCCAGTTTTTCCGCGGCACGCCGTTTCGGAGGCCGGATCCGGCCCGGTTTTTCCGCGGCACGCCGTTTCCGGCCCGGTTTTTCCGCGGCACGCCGTTTCGGAGGCCGGATCCGGCCCGGTTTTTTCCGCGGCACGCCGTTTCGGAGGCCAGATCCGGCCCGGTTTTTCCGCGGCACGCCGTTTCCGGCCCGGTTTTTCCGCGGCACGCCGTTTCAGAGGCCGGATCCGGCCCGGTTTTTTCCGCGGCACGCCGTTTCCGGCCCGGTTTTTCCACGGCACGTCGTTTCGGAGGCCGGATCCGGCCCGGTTTTTTCCGCGGCACGCCGTTTCGGAGGCCGGATCCGGCCCGGTTTTTCCGCGGCACGCTGTTTCCGGCCCGGTTTTTCCGCGGCACGCCGTTTCGGAGGTCGGATCCGGCCCGGGTTTTTCCGCGGCACGCCGGTTCCGGCCCGGTTTTTTCCGCGGCACGCCGTTTCGGAGGCCGGATCTGGCCCGGTTTTTCCGCGGCACGCCGTTTCGGAGGCCGGATCCGGCCCCGTTTCTCCACGGCACGCCCGTTCCGGCCCGGTTTTTTCCGCGGCACGCCATTTCGGAGGCCGGATCCGGCCCGGTTTTTCCGCGGCACGCCGTTTCCGGCCCGGTTTTTCCGCGGCACGCCGTTTCGGAGGCCGGATCCGGCCCGGTTTTTCCGCGGCACGCCGTTTCCGGCCCGGTTTTTTCCGCGGCACGCCGTTTCGGAGGCCGGATCCGGCCCGGTTTTTCCGCGGCACGCCGTTTCCGGCCCGGTTTTTCCGCGGCACGCCGTTTCGGAGGCCGGATCCGGCCCGGTTTTTTCCGCGGCACGCCGTTTCGGAGGCCGGATCCGGCCCGGTTTTTCCGCGGCACGCCGTTTCCGGCCCGGTTTTTCCGCGGCACGCCGTTTCGGAGGCCGGATCCGGCCGGTTTTTTTCCGCGGCATGCCGTTTCTGGCCCGGTTTTTCCACGGCACGCCGTTTCAGAGGCCGGATCCGGCCCGGTTTTTCCGCGGCATGCCGTTTCCGGCCTGGTTTTTCCGCGGCACGCCGTTTCAGAGGCCGGATCCGGCCCGGTTTTTCCGCGGCATGCCGTTTCTGGCCCGGTTTTTCCACGGCACGCCGTTTCGGAGGCCGGATCCGGCCCGGTTTTTCCGCGGCACGCCGTTTCGGAGGCCTGATCCGGCCTGGTTTTTCCGCGGCACGCCGGTTCTGTCCCGGTTTTTCCGCGGCACGCCGTTTCGGAGGCCGGATCCGGCCCGGTTTTTCCGCGGCACGCCGTTTCCGGCCCGGTTTTTTCCGCGGCACGCCGTTTCGGAGGCCGGATCCGGCCCGGTTTTTCCGCGGCACGCCGTTTCCGGCCCGGTTTTTCCGCGGCACGCCGTTTCGGAGGCCGGATCCGGCCCGGTTTTTCCGCGGCACGCCGTTTCGGGCCCGGTTTTTCCGCGGCACGCCATTTCGGAGGCCGGATCCGGCCCGGTTTTTCCGCGGCACGCCGTTTCGGAGGCCGGATCCGGCCCGGTTTTTCCGCGGCACGCCGTTTCCGGCCCGGTT